>NW_017537068.1:1566976-1590457 GCF_001853355.1 Bactrocera latifrons
ATCAGTAAAACATATACTAGATGCATGCCCCCAATTTACGAATACAAGGCGAAGGATGTTTGGCACAGCTCTCCCATCGAAACTGCTAACTAATATAACATCGTCGAATATAAGTACTATATCTAGCTTTCTTATAACATGTAACATAGCACATTTAATTTAATATAAACTGTACAAATTATATATTAATGATAATATTTATGTATATCTGTTGTTTAGACATAACATCCAATTATTACTATTATATTAAATTGTAAAGACCAGCTGATGGCCTCGAGCTAGTGCTGCTAATTTTGCTATTTTCTGTATATTTATATGCTTAAAATAAATATGAATCTGAATCTGAATCTAAAACACTGTGTGTACACAGTGATTTCCTGCAAACTCCAGGGAGAGGAAGATGTGAATTAATGTTACTGTTAAAATGCGGCGGCTTACAGAAGGTTTCAAGACCGGAGTATACTCTTGTAGAACCCCCAAAGGTGCTCTAGTCACCGATGCCCAGAGCATACTTAAATTATGGAGGGAACACTTCTCTAGCCTGCTGAATGGCAGTGAACGCACAACGCCAGGAGAAGGCGTCCCCAATTGATGACGATGAAGCAAACGTTCAATTGCCCCACCATGACGAAGTTCGAATAGCAATCACCCGCCTGAAGAACAACAAAGCGGCGGGGGCCGATGGATTGCCGGCCGAGCTATTCAAACATGGCGGCGAAGAACTGATAAGGAGCATGCGTGGCTACTCTTGGAATATCCAATTGGCGCCACTAAGCGAAGAGAGGAAACGACTGGCGCGCTGTTGTTAACTCGGCTATAATCGCATAAGCAGTATCTACGTCAATTAAGAAGAAGAAGAAGAATGTTACTGTTTTCCCTAGAAACCCTATAAGAGTAAATGGAACCGTTTTAGTGCGGTTTAATATTCGGTACAACCTAGTAAAAATGATTTTCGATGTTTGAAGGGAACTTTTTAGGTCATTGGTGAATCATATTAACTCATCTGCTGTTTTCACAAAGCATCTGTTCTCATTTTAGTGCGCATCACTCTATGTGTTTATATAAGCTGGTCATTTCTATCATTATATACATATGTATGTATGTTGGTGTATGTGGTGCTGTAGCCATATTTAGTTTCCAGGCACTTCAGTAGTCAACGTAATTGTCCAAAAAGTACTGTTACACACTCATAGGCTTCACATGCTCCACAGCTTAAGCGCGATTTACATTTACGTCTACGAATGACAGACTGTAGGCTGAAGAAAAGCCTCAGGTGCATAGACACAGAGAGAGTGCAAAGAATGGCGAATGTGAGGAGGCGACAACGGCTTTACCAAAAGTAGCTAATAAAATTCAATTTCGGCAAGTTCGTGTAATTTGAACAGACCACATACACACACTATTATATAGATATATATGGGCTTACATAAACATATTTATGTCTGTATATGTAGTATATACTATATCTAGCAATTCCAAGAATTTTCGTAAATATTATAATATTTATGCTTGCTAGGAAGCTGCTGATTTGGTGAAACTTGAACGGCTAGTTTAGTCAGTCCCTTAAGTCCGTGAAATGTGTGGAAAATAATGTGAGGAAGAAATAAAATAAATTTAACGAAAAGTTGAAAATAAAATTTCATAATATAGTTGTGTGTCGAAGCGTCTGCAACTATTATTATAAATGCGGAACTCATGTCCGAATTAAATGGCCAAATGAATGGATTAAGACGCGTTGGCAACAACTCGATTACGCGCCATAAACTTGTTACCGACTAATGCGCTATTAGGCTGCAGGAAACAGACAGCGGCGCAATAACAACTTAGTCTCCGCAGAGTTAGAATATTCGTAGTTTTGGTGGCATGTAAAAATAGGCAAATGAAACAGATGAGGAATATCTTGAGCACGCTTAATTTAACCACTTATTAGATATGTGTTTATTATTTCACTTTTTGACTGTTACAGTTACAGAACGCCATCACACAAAATATCAATTTATTTTTGGAGTATTCAGTATAATTCTCGAATTCAGTTCGAGAAACACTTAAAGCAGTCGACGTTTGTGAAAGCTTATAGCTCCAGTGTTTTTAAGAGTTCCATATTATTAAAAAGTTAAAGAAAAATTATTAAATAAATTAAATGTTATTAAAAGAGCATAAAAGTTGAACAATTGTAAAACAGTTTTCAGAATTGTTAAGAATAATGTATGAATATTCGAGAAATCTTCACATTAGATGAACTAAAACGAAGTATGGTGTACGAAAACTCGCTGTAGAAAAGTGTTTCATGAAAAAATTAAACTTTTTATTTTTGCGATTGAAATAATATAGTCACTCAAAGTAGACTATTGTAATATTGGGTAGTAGAAAGAGTATTTTCGTATTTATACCAATAAATAAATAAGCAAATATGTATCATTTTGGTCGAATTTTTTCCCATTTTTCCGCTATAGACATTATTCCATTAGTCTAGAACTTTCATCACTGTAAATCGAAATTTCGAAATTTCCAGAACGGAAGCAAGCGAACCATTGTTGTGCTACATTAACTGATACAGCATCGTCTCCGTAAATTTCATTGATGACTTACGTGGCATTCCCTCCTCAAAATCGAGAATTTCTTCATCATTTTCACTCATTTTTGAACAGCTGTAACTTTTTTTCAACTTTCCCGAATTTAATTTTTTGGTTAAATGAAGCTTAACATCTCGCCTTTCGCACACGATGTTACACATTGTATCGACAGCACTGGAAATATACGACTGCAACGATGTCTATTGACAAAATGCGAAAAGACTTTTTCGACTATCAAAAATCAAGGTTGTTTTCTTCACTATTTAATTCTTTAAATTAAATGACTTAAGAACAGTTATTCAACATCTCCTGCTTCTCTCTTCTGCCCGAGAATACATAAAATATTTAAAATTATCACATTTACTGCCACCGGAAATTACAGTATACCTTATATCTATTACGAAATGTTGCCGTAGCGATAATACCCGACGTTGTCAAAACGGCAAGAAACACCAGCGACGTTTGCACATTTATCATGTTGTAGCCTATGCGAGCGATTATACAATCGGCAAACAAATTTCGTGTTTTAGGCAAATTTTCATTATGAAATAGCAACGACGGTTCAACGACTATCCAAACGTCGTGCTGCAGCTATATAGCAAGCGACATTGTGGCATGCAACAAAAGGCAGACAATGAAAAAAAAGCGAATGGCATGCAAAGCCAAAGATGTAGGCAATCGATGTTTAAACCGGCCAAATCACAATGAAGCTTGGGAATTTTCGGTTACTCATTGAAATTGGTACGATAAAAACGAACAAGCATATAAATATGTATGCTTTAATCCCGTGAAGCAGCGTTGGAAAGCCGCAGCGACTGGTGAGCGGCAAAATGAACAATTTTTATGCACAAAAGTTCAAATAGCTACAAATTGTTGCATTTATGCAACGTTGCGATTTAGTGGCGAAATGCGACTGTTTGTGAATGATGTTGCAAGTTGCGCTTGCGCACGAAGACAGTCTGCGCTCAGCTATTTGGATGAAAAGATTTGAGCGTATTCACGTCTTGCAGGGTTTACAGAACATTTTTATATTTACATCCACACAATCACATTTATATATCTATATGTATAAGTAAATTATAAGTGCAACTTTGCCAACCAACACTCCGAGCTCATGGCGATTTGTACTTAATTCCAACAAAGCGCGGGTTTTATTTGATAAATTTGCCACTTGGCTGATTCACAATCGCTTCACATGGACAGCTGACACGCGAACTAGGCGCTCGGGCGGCCAAGACATTCAATGTTGTAAAGGCAACCGACTTGAGCGCACTGCATAAACTGTGCGATTAACGACACGAAGCGACAACAAACTTGTAAACAATGTAATTATGGGTGATTAAAGCTGCCGAACTGTTGTTGTTGAAGTTGCTACTTTGACTGTATATTGCAACGAGGATGGGTTGATTAAAAAACGAATGATATAGCGGAGTGTCTGAAAAAATTACTTCAATTTTTTTTTGTTGTCGTAAACTGCTAGATAAAGGTGTTAAGAAGTTACACAATTTGCTAAAATGATGCTCAAGCAACAAAAACAAGTCTAGAGAATGAACAGATAGTGGTACCCATTTGATGACAATTCAACTTCGAAGTAACCCAGAAATGTTGATAAAAAGTGAGAAACACATCCAGACCTAATGGACAGGCTTTCCGAAGCACTTTTAAATTTAGAAAACGTCTTTCATTAATTATTTAGAGGGCTGCTGAGTCCTCATTTTTCGTTATGTTTTGAATAAAATTCGCTATATTTTGAAATTTTTGTATAAAAAAGAGAAGAACACCACGCAAGCCGCCAATGAAATTTTTGACGTTTACGGAGACGATACTGTATCAGTTCGTGTAGCACAACAATGCTTCGCTTTTGGGCACAAGGATACACTGTTATGAGCAAAACTCCCTCTCATTGTAATAGAGATAGCTAACATGTTGGTCGATATACACGGTAAAAAATCACCCGAAAGTTAGAGAATATTTACATTAGGTATATTGGGGCTAAGAGAAGTATTGGCCCTTTTGACATACACACATACTATAATCATAAAAGGATTATCCCTGATTTTCAATGATATATCTCACACATTGACCACTATTTTCGATAAAAAGTCAACTATATGTACTAGGGCCCAAATATTCGGTACTTAGGTGCTTAAAAGTTGAAAAAACAGCAATTTAAAATTGTGCTATAGTTTAAGAGGTACCAAACCAAACTACGGTTATATATCTTTATTCAGTGCTTAGTTATGACACTTTATAGATTTTTGGTTAATAACGATTTGTGCCCATGAAGATGGTCCGATAACGATCATCAACGAATTCTTAATTTTTTTATACTAAAAGCCCACATACCTGGTTTTATGAAGATATCTCAATGCTTACTCAAGTTACAGCTTGCGCGAACAAAACTATTATAATAGTAGCAACACGTTGCAAGAGTATAAAAAGTTGTTGCATTAAAATAATCAAATTGGGCGGAGTACTAAGCGAAACAAAATATTCGACTTTTACTCGCCATAATGTACAATACTCATAAGCATTAAAATAAATAGTTATATTAAAAAATAATTTAAAGAAACAAACATTGTTAATAAATAAAGGCCTAACTACTTTTGGCTAGTAAATAAATATAATAAAAATGTTAATTATAATGAAATAAGAAATCTGTTTGCAATAACAAGAAATTTAATGTAATATTTGATAGTCGTTTACTAATTATAAAACTAGAGCAACAAAAATTAAACTATATATATATACATATATATATATATATATGTATGTATACATGCTTCCAATAACCAGTACTACCAAGTTTCGCGCTTGAATTATGCCTAAAAGTATGCAATTTTGCAATGCGAGAAAAGGTATTGGCTCGCTCTCTAAACTAAATATGGAACCGATATGAGCAGATAGCGCAATGGACACAGTGCGCCAGCTAAGAAAAACAATAAATGTAAATACAGTACAAACTCGTTTATCCGGCCCTCAGTTATACGGATTCAGGATTATCCGGACTACCAACCGCAACCAATTTATATGTATCCACAGGTCGAAATTATGGAATCATGAACGTGTCGGAACTTGCATATTCCGACCGCGCTATGTGGGGTCGCTGCCGCTGCTCCGCGCCTTTCATTATTGTTTTAGTTCGTTTGCAATTGTGACTACACTCTGACGCGCGTGTCACGTCTACATACTTAAACATGCAAAAGCGTAAGAGAGTGGTGCTTTATCGCTTAAAGACAAAATAAATATCATGGATTCACTAAAAAAGGGAGAAATCGGCCGTAGGTTAGCTGAAAAATATGGTATAGATACATCCACGATAAGTGGTATTAAGAAGAATACCGATTCAATTTTGATATACACCTGCAAATTAGATAGTGAAGACGGTAGTACAAATCGGAAAATGAGGAGGAGACCGAAACATGAACTTTTAGAAGACGCTCTGTATTGTTGGCTTTTACAAAAACCATCAACTGGGCAACCGATATCTGGACCTTTGCTCTGTGAAAAAGCATTACAATTAAATAAAAAATTAGGCGGCGATGAATCATTTGTGGCAGGTAACGCATGGGTGTACAGATTTAAATCACGACATGGAATTCGTGAATTGGAAATACAATGTGAAAAAATGTCAGCTGATATAGATGCAGCAAACTTTTTTAAAGATAATTTTAAGAAGAATTTGAATGAAAATAACTATGACTTGGATTTTGTTTATAATTCTGATGAAACTGGATTAAACTGGAAGTCGTTTCCTTCAAAATCTTTAGCTTCTAGGAGTTAGAATTCAGCTCCAGGATATAAAAATGTAAATGTGCTACTTTTACTGGATAATGCGTCAACCCATCCTTCAGCTGAGTTGTTAGAGAGGGAAAATGCAAAGTTTAAAGTAAAATTTTTGCCTCCTTATGTGACATCCTTGCTACAATAAATGGATCAAAGTGTTATTGAAACATTGAAACGACTTTATAGAAAACAACTTCTACGTAAGTGGGAATAAAGAAGAAAATGTAGAAGTAGTATTATCATTTTTTAAGGACATGAATTCAAAGGAGTGTTGTTACATGGTTGTAGATGCATGGGATTTGTTTGAAAGGAAGACTTTAAGCAAGGCTTGGAAGGAGTGGGTCACTTGTGACAGTAATGATTAAGGATTTCAGATTATGCCTGATGAAAAAATCGTAAAAAACATTTTGCAGATAAACGAACAGCAGGAAATGCAAGAAGATGAAACAGAAGAAAACGTAGACGTTGAAAATGATACAGGACCATTTCATGATGTAGCATTGCATGCCCTGGAAACTACTCTCAAGTGGTTTGAAAGACAAACAGAGAGTGATACTGTGAGTTTACTACAACTGAAACGAATTCGTGATATAACAACAATGAAGAGAAAAAGTTGCTTACGTCAAATGACAATTACCAAATATTTTAAAACAAATTAAACTTATTACCTACCTACTTATTTCATGATTAATGCTGCAGTTTAGTATTGTGTATGTAATGTAATCTAAGAAAATATGTACATACATACATAAGTAAGTGTTCATTTCTTAGTAAACATTGGTTTTCGTTGATATCTATTTGTTTTCCTTCATACATTCGATTATCCGGATTTTCGATTATCCGAATGCCTATCGACAACAATTAGTCCGGTTAATCGAGTTTCTACTGTATACTTATTTGACAAATTGTTTTTTTTGTAAAGTAAACTTTTTCCTTAAATGGCTAAGTTTTATTTTCAGCGTTTTAATCATTTTAAGACACAAATTTACATTACCAATAAATATACATATGTGTTTGAGGGATTATTGAGAGAATACTATTTATATTTAGTTAATAGAGTTGTCCGCTTAATAGAGCTTTCACTGTATTTTTTATTTATGAATGGTTTTTCACCATCCTATCTTCTAAGTTGGCTAGATCTGGATACAGTGTGCTAAATTTTACTAAACTCGGTTCAGTAGTTTAGGAGTCCATTGCAGAGAAACAACGGGACACGTGATTTTTATATATAAAGATTAATTACTCTATTTCTATCAAGATTAGTTTTAGGTAATATACATAACCGCTAGGTGAACCAAAATATTACGAGACGAGAAAAAATCAGACGAGAGTCTGATAACTATAAAAACTAAAAAAGAACACAACTACAACAAACCCGAACACATTTATAAATCTGCCGCATTTCTACCACTTAAAATCTTTCCTCCACTACAATTCACGGCGTTTTATTAACAATGTGGATTACAAAAATTTACATATTTATTAAGAAGCCAATTACCTAACCATAAAAACAAATCAAATTAGAATAGTCGCTTTACAATTCCAAATGCGAGTATTTGCACTCAATCAATATTTGTGCGGAATTGACGAAAATTTACGGAATTCCAAAGATTTATTTACACAATAATGTATTTGCAACAATATAGGCAGCAAGACAAAATGAAGGCAGGCACTCACAGAAGATGTATACGAACACACAAATACTCTTGTAGATTTTCGTATGCATTGAATAAAATAAACTACCGCAATTGAGGACATTAATGGCGGTGATGGTAGGTGTGTGTGAGCTTATTGATGAAAGCGTGGATGATGTTGAGCAACACCCGCAAGCACAGGCATATAATCATTTTTACATGTGTTGATGGTGTGCGAGCAACGGAGTCTGGTCGGTATTGCTGATGGCTTCATTCATTCGTTCGGTGGCGAATTGAAATTTCGATTTAATTCAAAAACGGAAATCAAATTACATGGAATTTAAATGGAATTCCTCGTCACACATACACAAGCAAATATATAGTATGTGCCTACATTCCACCAACGCATTGGCGAGACGCGAAAGCAGACTATTTGAGACACTGAGTGCCGTTATAACTAAGAAGGCGGTAGAGGAATTTCATGTTTTTCCCTTCGAACGCCTGCAGACAGGGTGTAGAAGGAGTATACCTGATATTTATGACTGGGGCGGGGAGTACTTGCACATAGCCGCAGGATAACCGCCTTTATTAGGTTAACAAAATGTCTCCAACAACAATCAAGTAGCTCATACGCATGCGGGAAGAACATTTAAGAATACCCAAGTACTCGCGACCAAAATCATTGGCATTATATAAGCCTGCTTAGTAGTGATGGCGTCAGCCCAAAAATTATTTTCACTTTAGTTTAATTTGATTGTCAATAAAATCCGAAATTGCGATAATAATTCAAGTGACATAAAGGATGCTACCAGGGAAGATTAGTCGCTAATAATAGACTATGTGTATTTATATACATAGCTATTAATTGTGGTCCAAGCAATTGTCAGAAATAATTTGATAATTTTTCCTTATTAAGGGTTTGACTTAATTTGTTGGTAAACGTAAAAAAGTGAAACAAATTTGTTAATCGTAACTGCTCCTGAATTTTATCAGCAGCATTCCTAAAAAGTATTTAGGAAATTATAATGTTACGGGACTTTTTCTATAAAACTACTTGAAAAAGTACAAGGTCTACGGTTCATCATAAAGTTCGATTGGGATGACCTGTATGTACGATCGTTGCGAGAGTTTCTTTCTCTGGACTCAATTTGAGTAAAATTTGATAAGAAGATGATTTAGTGTCGATTTTGCTTTCCGTTTCGTCAAGATGGCCTTGTTTTTCGAGCTCTAAATTTGAAAACCTTTTCTCCACCTAACAAATTAAATACAATACCCAAATTAAGTGACACTAAAAGCGTCGTTATAAAATAATAAAATTTTTAGTGGTAAAGGGAACATCCAATACCCTATAGATACTTCATAATATCTTTTCACAGATTGCATAGTTTTCTATAGTTAACATTTCCCTAACAATTTTTGACATTTTAAGCGAATAGCAGTTAAAAATATACCAACCGTCTTTGATTCGACAGACTAATCGCTATATTTCAACTCTGATCAATTTTCACCAAGATTACGAGTGAAAGCAGCTATTTCTTTGTTTGCTCGATTTAACTTTCTCAGTGCTTCAACGAAAAATGTGACAATCTAAGAACGTTGGCTTTATGAGCCGCGATTGTTTAGGTAACTCAAAATAAACTACATACCTTTCCATATTGAGTATTTCTATAGCTTTAAACAAGCTTATTCAATAAAATCAAACCTTAAAACAAAAGAATATTTTATAAAAAAAATTAGTCAGATATTCCTTTAGTCATCAAACAAAAGCTTTTTTATACAAGCGTTTCTTTGAAATGAGGGGCAATTTTAAAAGAAAATATTTTCTTTGGTCAAGAAAGCTTAAGCAGGTAACAGTTTATCCATGTCCTAAAAGAGCGGTATGTACATACATAAAATTATAAGTGTTTCAATGCAATAGCGGGAAATGACAAGGGAAATTTCAAGATAAATATCGGAAATTCTTTCTATGAAAGGTTACAGCTTCTGATCAAGGCAACAATGTAGTGATTAAAAATAACAAAATGATGCATTAATAAAATCTCTCTAAAACCTGAGCTTATCTTTGTATTACAATGGAAAAATAATAGCTATCACGTAGACTTCGCTTCTAAATCCAATTACCAATAAAAAATTTCAATTAACAATCTGGCCCTATAAATTACAAAACCATTCCCCATTCCCCACTTAAAATCTTCGAATGTCTTCAAGTCAGTCAATATTTTTTCTTAAGGTTTACCAACAATTGCCATCTAAGCACTCCAAAGGCATCAACAAAAACCATAAACGCAAAATTTTAAGAGCCCGAGGCCATTACACGACAATATTTTAACTGTCTATGGGTATGACGAGTACGTTTCAAGCGCTTTGCTGACAAATTGCATTTACTTTACGACTCCCTAGAAAGGCGATGACAATTTAATTACAACACTGACACACATATATACATATATTTTTCTTTATATACAATACACATATGCATACATACGAAAATCGTACACAGCGGAACAATTCGGACACGCAATTGGTGGTAAAAAAATTATTCGTTGTTCCTTTAAAAATTGAATACAATTTATCCTCAGAGAAGAATTATAAGACTAGCGGAGGTTTTGTACTTTTATTCGTTAAGGTTAACTAAATTTGCTTTTTGAAAGTAACATAATAAAAGACACGAAATATTTAAGAAATTTGTGGAGTGGAGAGTGGAGAGTGGCATTATCATCTTACCAGAACGATTTATGTCCATCTCAATTTCGAAGAAAACCCAACAAGAGAGGGAAATCAATTGTTTTCTTCGAATTTTGCAAAATTACAAATGATAATTAATACCAAAATACTAATTTCTCATAGACTGAAGCTTTCCGTCGTCTGCTTTTTTAATCCAATATTGAAGAAAATAATTGCTCTCGGAATAGTGCTGCCATCAGTACCGATTTTCCTTAGTGTTGTAGGAAAGAACTAGAAATAAATGAGAACCAGCCAAAAACTTTTTGTCACAAAATTTAAGTATGCTCAGAAAGTATTTCAAAAATTAATCAAAGACCAATTAGGGGAAGAAAAGAAAGCAACAAATGGGGTTAGAATAGAAAACGCACATGCACACTGAATGCAACCATATCAAAAATCCCTCAAATTTTATACAGTGGAGTCTGTGTATAGTGAACCCCCAGTATAATGAACGCCTCGATATAATGAACGCCTAAAAATTTACATTGAGTACTCTAAATAGTGAACTATCGAAAACTCGAAATAGTGAACAGAGTTTTAAACGCAACGGCAGGCATAAATTTAAAAAAAAAACTTAAACACAAATAAAGTCGGGTACTCCCCGAAATTGCTCATTTTATGTTTTTTACTGGAAAAGCTGCTGCTATGCATTTGTCGGGTGCAAAGCGCTTCTGAGTGATTGTGTACTGTTGTATGTATTTTTAAAAGTGTTTGTGTGCTAATAAATTAAGTGTTATCATGCCTGTGGGGAAATTCCTTCCATTAAAGCAAAAACTTGAAATTGCTCAAAAACTCGAGAAAGGTGCTAGTGTTTCATCCTTAGCAAAGATTTATGGTGTGGCCAAATCAACAGTTTCGGGAATAAAAAAAAATACTCGTAGTATTATATCCCACCAGGCAGTTGGAGCATCTAAATGGAAGACTCTTAGAAAAGGCGAGTATCCCCGCATGGAGAAGATGTTATACAAGTGGTTTATAGCTCTACGAAACAAAAATTGTCCAGTTACTGGGGAAATACTTAAGAAAAAAGTAATGAATCTACACGCTGACTTTAAGGAAAAAGAAGGTAGCTTTCATGCCAGCCCCGGTTGGTTATCTGGATTTAAAACTCGCTTTGGAATCCGACTTTTAAAAGTGTGTGGCGAGAAACTTTCATCGGATATCCAGGCAACTGATCCCTTTAAGCATAAACTCAGAAACATTATTTACGAATTGAAGCTTTGCGAGGACCAAGTAACGCAGACGAGGCTTGTTTTGGAAAATGCTTCCTGATAGAACGTATGTCAGTCAAACAGAAAAAAAACAGCTCCGGGAAGAAAAGCAGAAAAGGCCAGAATTACTTTTCTTGCATGTACAAATGCAACTGGTCAGCATAAAGTCAAACCTTTAATAATTGTCCATTCCAAGAAGCCGCGCTCTTTTAAGGCTTATGACATCCCGGTAGACTATCGCAACTATGTATGGATGACTGCCAACATTTTCAGAGAATGGTTTCACCATTGCTTCGTCCCTCAGGTACATTTATAATGCAACTCCTGACATTTTTGCAGAGTATTTATTTGTTTTTAATTGATATTAGGTTCATAAGTATTTACTACAGAAAGGATTACCAGCCAAAGCTATCCTTTTGTTTGATAACGCCCCTTGCCATCCTCCAGAAGATGAACTTAAAACTGCTGATGGATCCATATTCGTGATTTATATGCCTCCAAATGTAACGCCTTTAATTCAGCCTATGGATCAAAATGTGATTCGCTTAACTAAGCTGTATTAAAAAATACATCGCCTGCTTTTAGCTGTAGGAAAGGATGACATCACACAATTTCTAAAACATTTAACTTTAAAGGATGCTGTATCATTTTTAATGCTTGCTTGGAATCAGCTGGAGGCAAATGTAATAGTAAAATGTCGGAAGCCTTTATTAGAATGCTTAAATACTAACAACTGCTGCAAGTTTTATTACCGGAGGTAATTTTATTCACCCTCTTGACAAGTACCTGTTAATTAAGTTTTTATGTGAACATTATTTGTTTTAGGAAATCTACACTGAACAAGATATTGATAAGTGAAATTTAATCCAAGTTGACGAAGAAATTGATTTAGATAATTATACCATGGATACTGAAGAATCTGGTGATGACAGCCAAGGCGAAGTACAGATCGGAAATTCAATAAAAGCTACTGAAGCCATTAAAAGCTTCGATATAGCTATCGCATGGGCTGAAGCTAACACCACTGACTATGCTGGCATACTAGTCAAAGTCAATTTCCGAAATCAAAAAGCAAACATCTATTCGTAAATTCTTTCAATAATATTTGTGTATTTTTCAAAAAATTACTTTATACATATAACCTGTTTTGTTTACATAAACAAACATGAGTTTAAAGCTAATAAACCAAGTTAAAAAAAAATGTTAACTTTAATATAGTGAACAATTAGTTCACTATATCCAGACTCCACTGCATCATTGTTTCCAATGCCTTCGGAAATAATTATCCCATTCCAACACAAAACTGCGAATCAAAATTTGAATACTTTGTGCTTTAGTTGATATCTGGTAAATCTTGTGGATAAATAATTCTCATTCTTGTAATAGATTTATTCATCTATTCAATGCCAACTTAAGCTTGCTGCAGCGGCTTTATTGGCAAAAATGCGTCAGTAAAACTATTTTTCAGGTTCATTGCACTGACCACATTGCATATTAGCCCTTTTATGTTATATGCATAGGTTTTAAAATGAGCAAATAATAACTGTTTTGTGAGTACTTTTGCTTCTCTCAACTGGAGTATACGAGTATTCTTATACCCAAGCGCAATTTTTTAAATAGCGTTTGTTACGATATAATTTTTTGCTTTCCCCCCTTTTCATCGTGTCTGCATTTTCTGGGAATTACTTAAATGCCGAAGTTCAAAATTCCGACACAATTCAAATCTACAGCAAAATCAATATACCGGCAAACCCAAATGCCGGCATAAATATAATAAAAAAATATTAAGAAATGGGTGCTTGGTAATCAGAGATGTTACTGGCTGGCATCGTTGGAATATCTGAAGGTACAGTGATAACTATTTTGAAAAATCATTTGAGCGATTTGAGTAAAACAAGTGAAAGCACGGTTGGTTGAAATCATTCAATTGTTGGAATATGAATACTGAAGGTACAGTGAAAACCATTTGGACCTAAAAAAAAAGTGAAAACACGATTGGTTGGAATCATGCATTTTTTTCTGGAAACAGCGTTCCCTCAACGTCTTAAAAGAATATCAGGATGTCATGAGATGTATTATTACCATTTAAAAAATCATTTGGGTCTAAAAAAAGTGGAAGCACGATTAGTTGAAATCATTCAATTTTGTTTTTTACGTTACGTCAACGTCTTAATAGAATATCAGGATGTCATGAAATGTATTATTACTGGCGATGAGACTTGGATCTATGCTCAGATGAAATGTCAAGGTTATGTAGGCAATTTTCTTCGATTATCGAGGTGTAGTGCACTCCGAATTCCTTCCGAGTGGCTGTCAACAAGGAATAATATGTGATTGTTATGCGTCGTTTGCGCATTTTACACAGATTTTGAAGAATAAATTAATAATATTAAAATTATGAACTAAGTCTGACAATTTTTTGCTCATAGTAGTATATATTCAAACTTTGGTTTACAGCAACACTCATGACTCCCTTACTAATTTTTCTCATATTTGCTAAGCCAACATTTGTATTTAAAATGCTTCTGTTGATTTCTATTTCTATAGCAATTATTCAACATAGTGTTGCAAATGGTCTTTGTTATTGCCATTCTGGGTTCTTCGTTCCTTTTTTCACCAGTTTTTATTCAACTCGCGCGCATTGTGTTCTGCTTTCATTGTGTTTCGTTGCGCATGGCGCTTTTGATTGCATTTGTATTGTTGTTGCCAAACATGCCACAATATTGTCGGTGTTAGTTGGCAACTTTGCAATATTGCTATTCGTATTGTTATTGCTATATTGATTGTCACCATTGTGTTGGCTGTTGGAAACTTTATGTCGCACTTATTGCCTCTATAGCCGCTCGTAGCTTTCTCTATTTCTGCGACTAAAGTTTTTATTACAATGCGAATTACTTAGCTGGGCGGCTCTCGAATAGGGCTGCCATTTTCCTTAAAAAAAATTAATTAAGTACATGGTCTTGCACGGTTTTGTAAGTGCTGAGATTTGATGAACACAGCGTCTTCAACATCACGTGATTCTAAATTTTTTGGTGGACTTCTGGCACCGAGTAAAATTTAGAGAAAAAATTTTACGAATTAAATTTCGAGCAGAAGAATTGATATAATTTCAGAAAAGTGTTAGAGATTAGGCTTTAAGACTCAATGTTCGAAAACTTAAGTCTACTCTAAGCAGTAATTAGCCTATGAGCTAGAAATATACAGAATGATTCATGTGGGACACGAATGTTGATCTAAAAATATCTTCACTTATAAATCCGACGATAATTCTCGGTTCCGGAATTACCCTTCGACCAATAAAAGATCTAGCCAGGAATAGAAGCGTGATCCATTTATTCTTAGCTATTAAAGTGTTACTGCTATACTGCTAAATATAGCGTTGCCATCTGACATTTAGCAATTGAAAAAAATAATACTTTCGTAATCAAAAATTAAGGATGCCAAATGTACACAATCTAAATGATGAAATAATGTTACCATGCATTTAAGTTTTAAGGGGGGAGGGTTAACTTTATGATTTTGGAATTGATTTTCATAAACTATAATTTTATTTTTATACATTTAATTTGCAGCATATAGTCAATGCGGTGTTTGCTCATTTTACTAAATCTTTCTATTATTTCTTCCATTGTTGTTGAAAAAGCGCTACTTCTACTTTGAGCTTCATTTTTTGCAGTTCTTTGTTTTCGGTCAAGATTTTCCCAAAACTTCTAATTAGGCATTCAATGAGTACAGTTAAATCCTTTTCTTCCAAATTTAGGTTGAATTTTGGTAACAGCTGAGTCAAATTGAAACTTTCAATATGTTCATCGGAGAAAAGCGTTTTTAAAAAAGACCGTGTCCATGAGTGGAATGTATGCAAAAGCTCTGTAAAGACATCTATGCTAAATTTCACCTCAAAATATTTATTAGTATTTAAGATACACGTCGTTTTGTAAGGCTGTAAAAGTGAATTCTTCGATTGTTACTATGTCTGAATTTATTAAACAAAGAAGTGCGTCAATGCACCATCTCATACTGCATTGGTTATTCGTGATCATTTCGCCACATTTTCAACTAATATCTTGCCGCAACCACCGCATTCGCCTGGTTTACCTTCGTGTAACTTCTGGATAATCAGCAAATTTACATGACCACTCCGAGGACACCGTTTTAACTCAATTGTGGATATAAAAGCTGAATCGAAAAAAAAACTCTGATGGCCATTACGACGAAGGAATTTTCCACGTGCTATGATGACTGGATAATTCGTTGGTGTTTGGATCTCTCCCTCAGTTCCCCCTCGTGAATCCGCCTCAGTAAGTTGGTAATTAAATGTTATAATTATAAGCTAAAAATTTTTCAATCGCTTGTTTCCAAAGTTTTTGTTAGGTTAAAGGCTGAAACGGTGTTATCACATCTACTTTATTTTCAATCATTACATTATATGTTTAAAATTTGTAATCGAATATGTAATACATCCTATGCCATTTTTATTAAATTTTGAATAAACCACCACATAATTTAGATATGTTTCAACCACAAAACAAAACTCAGGGTCAATAACTTGTTTCAAACCTCTTTATTTATTTTTTATTTTTTTTTAATTTAAGTCTGACTAGTTATAAGTAGTGACATAGACATACATACATTATTTATTATGTCAATTATTTAGTTTTATATTTTTTAAGCCATAATAATCGGCGCAAATTGTTATTGATTTTTTTTATTTTAACCTACTTCCCTTATTAATTAATTTTCGCGAATTTCCCTCTTTATCCAATCCAAATAAGGACTAATGCGCGTAAAAATAAAAGGAAATCCCAGTTCTGGCGGAATTTCATAGCTTATAGCTTCGACACCCAGCAAAAAATAGGACTGCATTTTTCCAATGTTCGCTAGCGACATCAGCGCACCGCCAGAATCTAAAATTTTGTTGTTATGTACACCTTTATCTTTCACACAAACGTGTTTTGCTGTCAAATTAATGCCGGCTTCAGTCAAAAAACGATCCTGAAATTGCTCCAAACTGGATATATGAACAATGGATTTCATTTTGAATTCTGCTACTTCCTCGAACAAGTGCGCCCCCCATCCGGATATTTGCAGTATCTTGTCGTCGTTAAGACTAGCCGATACGTGTTCAGTTTCGAAGGGTAAGCAAATCGGTGCTATGTAACGTGTGGTATGTACCGACTCGGTCAAGTGCAGCAACGCGAGATCGTTATACAGCGATTCATATTCGGGATGTTTGATTACTTTGCTCACAGCCAAATCGATTGAGATTGACTCACAATCCATTTGATCCGCCAACGCCTGATTTTTACAATCCTGCAGCAATGTTGTAGCCCACACACCCAAACGTACGCCGGTTAAGGTCCACTCTGGCTCATTCTCATACAGACAATGCGCCGCGGTGAGCACGTAGCGCTCGTGTATAAGCGTGCCGCCGCAGTAGGGACGAGTTTTTCCTATTTCTGTAAGGTGCATAATTATTTATAGATATTGGTATATATGTATATGTAAATATAGTTCAATACTTGTGTATAGGAGCAACGCTGTCCAGGGATATTCCGCGCTGCTGGTAATTGAACCGGCGTCGAAATAATTTTCAGCTGGGAAAACTACGCCGCAATATGGCGGCAGCGGTAAACTCAATTCTTCCGCCACCAGCGCTTCTGGGCAGCAAACCTATTTTCAGCTGCATTATTTATATCAATTGTTAGAAACTTTTTTTTTTGTTACTCACTTTTGGAAACTTAGCGCCATCACCGCAGAAGCTAGCATTCAAATATTTAGCATCATTTTCAAAAAAGTCAGGTTTCTGTAGAACCCGCATCAGCGATTCGCAATGTATAACGGAAATACAAGTGCCATTAGCACCGTTAGGTGCTTTACATTTTTCTACTATAGGAGCGGCTTAATAGGTTGAAAGCAAAAAAGAAGACATAATGAAATATGGCTGATTTTTTCGATGAATTTTCTTATAAAATAGAAATTAAGGCAGACACTTACTTTTTAAATCACAAATATATGTTCACCATATTTTTCTACTTAGGTTTTCGAATACCATTTATACATTTTTCATTCTTCAATAATAGTTGTTCTTAAAACAGACCAGATATCAACCAGTTGGACTTTGGCTATCAGAGCAGCAGTAAGAACCAAAATGGAAGAGTTTCGAGAATAAAACACTTATCTAATTTATTCAATTACTTTTGAAATAACTTTGAAGGGTTTTTTCTCGTCTTTAAATAAGTGCTTTGATGACGTAATATTTTAAGTATTTTTTTTTTTAATTCTGTCGTAAAGCCAGGCCAACATATAAGGAATAAGCTCGTAAAAGTTAAAACCGGACTTAAGGAAACAAAGGCAGCCGTAGAGGCAAGATCATCCTTTTTTATTTTTTAAGGAACTAAATCCAAAGAAACTCCATTGGCCTTGTTTTTTACCACTACAAAGCATTCCTCTATAGATTTCTTTTCTCGGCAAACTTTCCACTTACCTGCTCATAAACCTAGGAAAAGTTTAAATTTGGATATATTATATTTAAGTACGGGTAAGTACCTGTTGTTGTGGGAGTTTCCGCTTCTGGTACGGGAGAAACCACCGTTGGACAACAATACTGAAAGAAATACTCTTAGTTAAAAAGGAAGCGACCAATATGTAAAATTGGTGATATCTGTATCTATCTTATCTTAATTAAATCTGAAGACACTTCCTTGATATGTTCTCTACAAAAGAAAGAATCTAGTGCCATATTTATGAAGTCTCTCCTAGTAGCGCTCGCCACAATCTGAGAGCGACTAATTAATTTATCTCCTGAGAAATTACTAAATATGTCGTATTCTGGATAGACCTTAACAGTTACAACAACACAATAACTAATAGTACATGCTCTAATCGAGTCTTTTGCTACATTTGTAGTTTCTGTCAATAACCTTTACTCCTGAATCATAACCTTTAATTACTTTTAACTTTTTCTCGACTGAAGAAACGTTTTATACTCACTCTCTCTGAACTATCACATCTGCTCTTATACAAAAACTCCATTTCTTCTTGTGTTGATTGATCTTTTCTAATAAGTATTGCTATGGCCAAGCAATCGGCTGCATCCAAACAAATACCAGGCACACCACTTGGTGTTTTGCACACCTGACCGGCTGAAAGAACATTTGATGAATGTACAAATATAGGTTTCGGTACTAATAAGCACATGAATACCCTGCTGAAAACGAGCACTCTTAGTTGACAATTAGCGATAATAAAACAAGTTTGGAATTGAGAGTATCGTCTTTTATATTATATTTAAACTTTGCATATCCGCATTTTATATGTTAAATATTTATATATAATAAGGTCCATTTTATTTAAGGTATGGCTTTATTGGCTACTAAGAGGACTAATTTCCATTTTTGGATCGAATATTTGTCTTTAGCCTGTTAATAGTTCTAGAATTACTGAACTTGCTTTTGGAACAACCCCATCAATTACTCAAAGCTCTCAAATCTGATGATCTGGTGCTAGTAATTTCACTTTGTTTCAAGAGGTAAGTTTGACAGAGAGGTAAAGTGGATTTCGTTAAATTCAAAATTATGACTCAATTACGTTTTTTGACTGAAATGCCGGAATACACCAAATATGGAAATTTTGTTTACTAATCGCAGCAAGCAGATTTCATCTAAATGTATTTTCAGAAATCAGCGTCAATAAAAGCATTTCATGCAAAAGTTTAATTGTATTTCAAGCGACGCGCGGAACAAAAATAATATCTAATGAATTCTAGACTCTCTCCGAAGTTTATGTATGTATATTCATTCGAAGGATTACGTCTAAGACGATTGGTTGCTACCACATCTCTCACTAATCTGTATTCAAACGAATTTCATACCAACTTTCAGTATTTCTCACACAATTATTACTGTTGAGATATTCAACACCTGTTAATGAACTCAAGCATTGTAACAAATCACCATAAAAGCTAAAGGACTGTATGGTTTCTCGCAGAGCGTTTATTCATATTGTGCACACTAACCTTCATCAGAAATTATTGTCACCTCATCATTATCATCATCCGGGCAACACACCTAAGAGAACACGTTCATAAATTTCAATTCAGCCATATTTATTCGGGGAATTTCGTTTAAGACTTATGAAAATACTCACACTAACGGAATTATCGCTACTTTTGCATTGCTTATCTTTTAAATATCTTATATCTTCTTGTGTTATATCGGTGTTCATAGCGATGTTATATAGGATACTACAATTTTGTATCTTAACACAGTGACCGACAATACAACTTTCCTCGATTGGCGGAACTAAAAAACAATAGATGTGAAGTTAAACAATTACTTTTATGTATATATTTAAATCACTTACCGAGTGTCGTCGTGGTTGTAGTCTCTGGCACTGACCTTTCAGATATAGGACAGCACGCCTGAAAATTTAATTTAAAAATTTAGCACAGGTTTCCCTTTTTCACTGTTAAATGAGTTCTTACGCTATATGGTTGGTTGGTGTAAGTGCAGACCTCAGCATGAGATTTTAATATAAAATGGTCCAAGTCTTCTGGATGTTGCTTTTTAACGATGGCCATTAAAGATTTGCAAGTTGTAATATGTTTACACTCGCCGTCCTCACCGTTTGGCGTTGTACACAGATCTGTAATCAAAGCGACTTATAATTACTACGATTGTGGAATGAGTTGTATAAGAAAACTTAAGCTTGTACAAACAAAATATTATAAGCAGAGCACTAACGACTTAAGTATACTACAAAGTATCAAAGATACTGCCCTTCTATTACTAATAATCAATTGTTAAAGTACCTCTGGCCTAAAAAATGTTACTGTCATTGTCAGTTACGAAAAGTTCTTGATACCAACTATGTATACATTTGGGGGTTCTACAGAAACAATAATCAATATCTCATTTTGAGTTTGATTGGTCAGTAATTATGGCAGCTGTATGATATGAGTATTCGAACAAAACAATTAGTTCGGATATTTTAGGGAGATTTTGATAAATAATCTGTGCCAAATTTCGTGATGACACGTTGACAAATTAAAAAGGTTTGCAGACAAAGACCTGACTTTATTTATTTTTATCAAACACCGTGGATACTATTCTGTTTGCTTTGTTCTGTGTAAATGAATGTAGATTCTATATGAAAAATTAAATGTAACCACCTATTAAATGTACGGCTCCAAAGAGAAATTGAAAATATACTCGACTAGACTACAGATTAGGGTTTTTCAGCTTGACATTAAATAAAGAACTTGCCTTATTAGGCTGTAGTTTTTATACTCTGTATGTATCACCTAAACCTAAACGAGATAGATATAATGTTATATGGTATATATATAAATGACCAGGATGACGAGAAAAGTTGAAATCCGATTGACTGTGTGTCTGTCCGTCCGTCCATCCGTGAAAGCTGTAACTTGAGAACAATTTCAAATATTTCGAAGTTAGTACGCGAGTTCTTTAGTACAAAAAATATTACGAGTTCCCATAAATCGGCATTAACCGAAAACCGAAAAAGTGACATAACTTAGCACTAAATTAAGATATAAATCTGTAATTTGACACAGGGGATCGCAGTAGCAAGTGGCACCTGTGGACAAAAAATTTACTACAACAACCAAATTTACCGAGCACCGCCCACATTTTGATGAAATCACATTTTTCGGGACCTGACCGACCGATTTCAACTAACTTTAGCATTGTTTTCATATGTCTATGTCACAGTGTGAAAATCGAAACACAACCACGCCCACTTCTTATATACCAAACTTTTAAATCCCACTTGATTTTTAAGTAATAATTCTTTGATAGTGGCATACTACTTATGATCAAAAAATGTCCAAATCCACCAAAAACTTTTCAAGGTACCTAAAATGTACACTCCAGCCATTATAGTGGACTTTTGACAGAAAATATCGGTCAATATCTGGGATACAAGTTGATATTCAGGGATAATTCTTCTCTTGCAATGGCATATGAATCGGGGTCAATAATTCCCTTTGCCCCCATTTAACTAATATAAAAATATCGAACTTCCGGGTGATTTTATAAAGGCCAATATTTCAGCTATCTCAATAAAATGTCAGAACATGTTTTACTCATAACAGTATATCTTTGTGACTAAAATAGATACCATTGTGCGAAAACTTGGCCGATACTACCCCAACTCCTATATAGTACGAATCATGACTTTCTTTTTCTAAGAAACCATATGTCGAATAATGAGTTAAATAAAGTATGTATGTATAAAATTGCTACGATTTCGATCCTCTGGTTCACGTTTTACATCTTATGGTATTTCACTGACTTTGATTCTTGCAAGTGGTAAGAGTATGAAATGTTCTGTTGCACCCGATCTTAGCGATTTCTTACTTGTTTTATTTTGCATTGACTTTGGCAACAATTTTGCTGAACCTTGAAAAAGCATTTAAAAACGTCTTCTGAAATCAGCGCATCAGTAAATCGAGGCACCTGCACTTGCTCGTGAAGAAACTAATGCGTCCTAAGAGGAGTGACCACTTGGTGCAAACATTCCTACCACTTTTGCTTAAAAAACACTACCGGAAACATAGGTCGAGTGCTATAATTTGATGATAACAGATTCTGCATATACGCGAATTGAGGTTATTTAGTTGTACTATTCTCGATAAGTGAAACAATCTATAGAATTGAGGTTAAATATCTTCGACAGCGCATTCTCTCCAATCCTTTCGGATGATAGAGCATTCATTAACTGGAAATGGCTTCTTTTTCACATCATATTGATGAATTATTACTCGTCGTCGCTATACGTTAACAGATATGCTTCGTAAAAAATTAACGTATCATAAATTTCGACGTTATGGTCACTTCAATTGAATTGAGTTTTTAAACTTTATTTCGCTATTTCATAAGGTCCATGTTATCTCGTGCGAAGAAACGACACTCACCTCCTTTAGTGCTTGTGGCGAAAACAAGCACACAAAATAAACATAACTGTATTCCAGGAAAAACACTCATTTTTCGAATACAAAATAAATTTAAAGCGTGATTTAAATCCAACTTCTGCAGCGTTCTGATATGCACTGGGCCGCCTATGTGCTCAAGCTATACTGATTAAAATTTCATCGCAAATATTTATGTACTTACACAAACATATATATATACTTTCTTATTCTGATGAATTTCTTATCAGTAAAAAATTGCATAGAACAGACCTTTTCGTACATATATATATGTATACACATATATATTAATATTCTATATTGGGGTGATTCTTAGAGGAGTTCTAAATATCACTAATACGAGTACTTTAATAATACATTCCGTGCGATTCTGTACTGTGATACAGTATCAAGTCTCTAAATTTGATAGAGACAATTTTTGAGACTTGAGGCGATTTTGCTATTCTGTAAGTGATAGTCACAAACTCTATTACATCTCATTATTCAGAGATGTTTTTATACTTGAATGAAAATAAATATGTCGATAACAAATATTAAATTTTCTATAACATAGTCAAAAAACATAATTATCAATAAAAATAAAAATATATGTTGACTTTGTT
>NW_017537068.1:1590567-1592662 GCF_001853355.1 Bactrocera latifrons
CTAACTACCAGGTCTCAAATTTGAGGCAATATTTTGAGACTAAAGCTAGAGACTGCTTAGTGAATAGTAACTAGTCACAAATTGAGATTTTACCACAAAATGTCTCAAATAGAGACTAGAGACTGGTTACAGAATCCCGCTATTTGTCTATTTTACCATATGATGCATACATGAAAAGTATATGAAAATTTGTTTAGACTCCCATAAGATGTACGGAGCAGTAAACTAAACACAGTCAACACAACTAACAGAAACGGCAATAAATGTAATTCCGTGGGTTGCTTTTCGGGTACATAGAAATTTTATTTGAAATTTTAAAATTAATGAAATTGCAGATATTTTTGCTTAAGAAGTTATTATTTTTAATGTTCAGTCTTAATTTCAGGATACCGCGATTGTGTCTTATAAATATTTTTGGTCAATTATTCATCATACAATTAAACATATGAAATGAATGGGTTACCTTCTCACTTCGTTGGATCTTATAACACCAAAAATGTATATGTTTGACTGAAAGTTTAAATAAAAAAGTATTACCATTTTCGTATTGTTGGTACCATTTAAAAAATTATATATAAGCTTTTATCATTTGATTCCCATTACTTTATTATACCATCATCAGGCTATATTATGTTTACCTACATATAAGCAAACTAGTCCCCAGTTTTTGATATCTCGATCCCTAATTTGTTTGACGTTCTTTTCTCCTCAAAAAGTTACACATTTGTCGGAGCCGGCGCTATCGGGCCATTATAGCATATAATGGCCATATAAACTAACCGGTCAAAATGAATAATATAATTTGCATTATTTTAACAAGTTTTATCGCGAATATGTCGATAAGGGAGTATTATTTATATAAATGTTATCGATTATACCTGAGCAATGTCCAAATTAATACAATCAACCCATCTGTCTCTCTGCCTCCAAAGTCTATATATTGTATATAACAAGTAAAATAGTGCTAAGTTCGAGTGCAACCGAATACTGTCATACTCGCTTGGATCAAAGCCAGGGAAATACTTTCCGATATAAAACATCAACCAGAGAATCGGAATCTAAGAAATTTTATATATATGGATTCTACATACAATATAACTTATACTCTGACCTACATATTCGGCATAAGATTTGTTAAAAAAACAAAAATAGTATCGACTCGACTTAACTTTTATCATGCCATATACATTAAATAAAGTTTCTTTTGATTCATTAAGGAACCCCACATACAGTCACCAATCATATGGAGTAAGATCAGTAAGATATTCGAAAATCCTGGTAATGTTTATATTGGGTCTATGTCAAGTTTTCGCCCAATTGCAACTATTTTAGGTATAATTACATACTGCTATGAGTAAAATATGTTCTGTAATTTTCACTGAGATAACTTAAATATTGGCCTATACATCTAATACAAAATCACCTGGAAGTTCGAAAATCTTTATATTGGGTGTATGGAGGCTCAGAAGAGTTTTAACCACACTCAATCCATTTTTGATACACGAATCACCATTGTCAGGGAAGGATTCTGTCTGAACTTCAATTGTATATCTCACATATTGAATGATATTTTCGGTCAAAAGTCAACTATATATACTGGAATCCAGATTTTCGGTACCTATGTTCTTGACCAATTTTTGAGTTGGATTTCTACAATTTTTGGTCACAAGGTGGCATACTTTAAGGGAATTTTTACTGGTACTACTATTATTTTATTTCTTTATTATTTAACATGCAATTTGTTTTTAATACGATTTATACCCTTTTATATGTGCCATTGCTAAGAAGATCACAGACTGCAGATGAACGCGGACAAGCCAATGTATCCGTTGAACCTGTTGTTCATACCATTGTACCTGTACTGAATCTTGCACGGCGATCACGTCGTGATATTTTGGTTACTATTGCTACCTATTGCTGTTGTCAGCGAAAAAGTTGTAGGCAAATTTGGTTGTAGCTATGATCTTAACTGCTGAATCAAAAGGAGAATTTTTTTGATACTGCATATCCTTATGATTCCAACTGATATGCCATTTCTATTCAACCGATTACAATTAAATTTTAAAATAGGCATGAAATATTTTAATGTTTGAAT
>NW_017537068.1:1592667-1593713 GCF_001853355.1 Bactrocera latifrons
TTTATACATACGTAGCGAAGCACGTCAGGACCGCAAATGCTCCATAAAACAATTTCGGCTTTTCACCTGCATTCAAACTGTTTAAGTAAGTCGAAATGTGTGATATTTTAACAAAACTAAAGAAGCAAGTGAATGTGCATTAAATTGGTCATATGCGTAGTATGAAAATTTCGGTCCTATGGTTGATCAACACAATATATTAAATTTAGCCTCTTCTTATTTGAAGATGTTTTAATTTTTGTTATTATAGCTTACTTGAACTAAATCATAGGAATAAAACTAAGTCTAAGTTTATAGCCTTCAATATACATAAGTTAAGAATATTTGATTGTGATTTTGTCACGATTTCATAGAATAATATATGTTTCATTCTTTTGTCACATATTTTAATATACTATATGGTAAAAGTATGTCACAACTGAAGCAATTTTCGGAGCATAAAATGAGAACTTAATTATTTGAAAAAAAAAAAAAAAACGTATGTACTTTTAAATGAATACCTGGTGTATTATACAAGAAATCATATTGGCGAAAAGGCTAGATCACATTTTCGATGTATGTATTCAGTAAACTCACATAAAAGAACAAACAGACTTTTATGTTCACAAGCTCCAACAACTAGGTCAGGAGGTATTTATGCACCCTCCTTATGGTCCCGACCAGGCAGCAAGTTATTACTAGTAGTTCCTATCTCATATTAAAAACTTATTTTTGGTTACAGTAGTTTTGTACGAATTATAAACAACATGCTTAAGTTTATACATTGTATATGTATATGGTACATGGATATATTATTGTTCAAAATTAAACATGTTCGTTACCACTAAAGAACGGAATACAGCAATATATCTAGGCACTTATATATATTTTACATATTAAAAATATTAAATAAGATAAAAAATATGTAATTCCAACTACTCTAATAAATTATACAGTCCACACATGTTAGATAACGGGGCATCTCGACAAGCTAAAGTTTATGGCTTACTAACTGTTAAATCTATTGCCATTGCCGTTGCTAAATCTGTATGCGAGCGTTTGTTATC
>NW_017537068.1:1593979-1601787 GCF_001853355.1 Bactrocera latifrons
TAATACAACCGTCTGAATACTCGCTCTACTAAATTTAATATTACTGAAATTAAACTGGCGTCGATATATGTATGTGTAAATGGGATGTGTTGCCTCTTCGAAATTTTCAAAGAAATGAAAACTGAGCTGTCAATTAATTGCTTTCAATATATGGCATACTAATTAGTACTCCATAAGCAATATGGCAATACGCACAGCCATACAGTTACTACAAATTTTTGCTTGTCGAAATGAACCGTAAGGCCGAGACAGTACAAAACGTACATAAATAAACACATAACTTACAACAGTGTTCGAAATAATAGCAGTGGCAAAACCAAGAATTCAAACGAAGTAAAAAAATCGTGTAAGTGATTTTTTGTATGGGTTATTATTATTGTATTTAATTCGCTCATGGAGCTTAAAGGAAATATAATTTCTTTAAATCATAAGATAAAGTTCATCTTAAAATAAATATAAAAGTTTGTAAATGAAAATTTCAGCTGTGATAGCTGTAATAGCAGTATTGAGGATTTTACATCAGCAATCAATTATTTCATTATAGTAATATAAAATAAAGTTTAAACAGTTAGTATTTTGTCGAATGACCGTCGTTGGAAAACATAGCTGCGCATCTCCTAGGCATGGAGTCTACCAAACGCTTGCAGCACTCTGAAGAATTATCTTTCCCTGCAGCTTCTTTGACCTCTGCCCAAAGACTCTCAATTGGATTAAGGTCCGGTGACTGGGCTGGCTACCCAATAACCTCAACTCCAATTTGAGCAAACCAATTTTTTGCCAACCTGCTGGTTTGTTTGGGGTCGTTATCTTCTTGATAGACCCATTTGAACGGCATTTTCCATTCAGCGGAGGTAGCATAGTGAACTCCATTATTTCAACGTACAATTTGGAATCCATGTTTTCTTTAATCCAATATAATGGACCTGTGCCATAGTAAGACAAGTCATATATTGATTTTGGCACCTCCATGTTTTACCGTCCGTGAAAAATATTTAGAATAAAATGAAGCGTTTACTGGCCTTCGTACATACTGTAGACCTCCTCGGGAACCAAATAAAACAATTTTTGTTTCATTGGACCACAATAAGTTGCCCCATTTTTCGACTGACAAATGCAGGTGCTCTTCAAGCCGCTGCTATTATTCACAAACCACTGCTATTATTTCGAACAAAGTTGTTCATATGGAACACGCATATATGAGACTCGTATGCATTTACATATGTGCAATAAGCATGCACTCGACAAATAATATATGTAATAATAAACATATTTACTTAGGTTTGGATATAAAATTAGAATGAAATATTTCTTAGCTTAGAAACGATCTTTATTTTTCTCCTACTAGTGGTAGAAATCTAAAAAATTTGATTTGAGTAAGAGTTTGAATTTTTTATTACGTGCACTATCCAATCAATAAATGAACCAACACGTGCGTAAATTCCAATGGAACCTTCACTTCCACATCCTTGTTCCAAGCCGCTGTATGAAGTTATGCCGATTAGATACCAATTTGTGCTTTCATTTACATTTTCTGTGATCATTAGCGGTGCACCAGAATCGCCATTACACGAATCGTGATCTTCACCTGTAGCACACATTTTGCTGTTACTTATTGAAACATTATTGCAATAGTAACGGTCTTTTTTTCCTTTTCTTTTCTTTTGAACGACTGGTAAGATATGAACCGTGGTTTTTAACTTAATAGGACTATACTCTTTATTTTCAGTACCTCCCCAACCGCTGATAGAAGCTTGCTGTTTCTCGTATGAGTTATCACGTTGACTATCATCGATTGGCAGACAAATGGGTTTTACATCATCATTGAATTCGACACCATTTCTTATAAGTAACAATGCTACGTCATTATCCATGCTTTCTTCCTTATAATCTGGATGTATTATAATTGCATCTATTTCCTTTTCTTGAAAAGGTAGCTCACAACGATTTTCATTACAACCGTGATCATCATTCAAATTCCATTCCCCCAAGCGAACTAAAACATCCGATAATGAGTTGGTTGAAGTCATACAATGTGCGGCGGTGACAACAAAGTATTTGTTAATAAGAGAACCAGAACATTTAAAAAAGAAATCGTTTTGGGCTGGAAATGGAGTTTATTGTAATTTTTTAACAGTTTTGTGGCTTTTTTATGAAATACCAAATTTGACATACATCTTTCATTTCTGAGTAAAATCAATGCAATCCAGGGATATTCACCAATATCAGTTATATCACCATTGTAGATGCGATTTAATACAGTTAATGGACCACATACCTCTCTTGTCGGTAGAATACCCTAAAACATGAGAAGGAAATGAAAAAATATGTGAATTGAATAGACTGCTGACACTATACCATAGTAATAATCAATGAAACGACTATCAGATTATTTGCTTTTAACACCCTTCAATATTTTATTAAAATAACTAGACATTGTTTCCAAAACTTTGGAACCAAAAAACTCTTATAAAATTCTCTCAAATTTAGACCACAGTGAGTTTAACGTACTCAGAATTCTTTGTTCGGTGCGTACAACATTAATAGTGGTGCAGAGAAAGTTTACTGACAGACATGAAATTCGTTCTGGTGGTCAATCTCTCACCAATTGTAGAATAAGTGTTCGTTTTGGCTTTAGAAAATAACAATTGACATTCTAAGTCCACTCTAACAAGATACGCTATGCATGTAATGAGTTCCCGTTTGATACTAACCACTTCTTTGCATTATCACCTAACCGAACACATCTAACATAAAGTTACATAAGTTTTTGGCCATAAGAGAACAACAAAATATGAACAGATAAATTATTTACTCATAATGTAGGCGTGGTTGCACTAAATATTTAACGAAAATACTTTACCTTATCCGTTATTTTTTTTCCTATACTTTTAATTTCATTTTTAGGGCAACAAACCTGTAATCCGAAATATATTTTTAAAAGAGAGTTTTCTCTCAAAATGTTTGGAATACTTACTTTATAACTGAAGTTATAAGCTCCACAATAACTATCTTTTAAAAGTGTGGTTTCCGTGCATGTTCTGTTTACCTTTACAGAGAGTATACTTAAGGACCTGCATTCAAGTATTGGTATACATTTTCCGGATTCGCGTCTTGGGGTCGTACATTTTACACCCATAGCTGCAATATAAAATTAATATAATAATATTCGTTGCATTTATTAAGTCAAAGACATTACATTTTCTTAAATGGAAATTCAGATTTTCCGACAAGAGCTCTAGAAATACTTTACATCCATTTCAATTCTTCTAAATATCTTACGTTTGCGTACAGTTTTTTTTGTTTTTTTTTTTTTTTTGGTTTGAAATTTTGAGCCAAGATACTTCTGGGGCATTTCAATATTTAAGTGTCTTAGTTGTATTGGTATTTTAGTCTTGCTTCTGTGGAATGGCACAGACGCGGTAATTTCACTCTTTATTGTAATTGGAGTGTACGTAGTTGGCTTTAACGGATATTTAATTTACTTCAATATATTCAATTCAGTGCTATCCTATTTTCCCAAGAAATGAACTAGCTTCAAATTTTATTAGCAGTGACAGTTTTTCAGTAACGCATCTTTGGACAAATTAGTTGCATCAAGGCTGTTAATGAATCATATATGTCTTCTTATATGCAAATTAAAATCTCTCACTACTTATTTAATTTACTTGCAAGTTTCCACTTCCTTTTTTCAACAAATAATTATACTATATGAATAAATTTATTTTATCACTTACCACCGACAATTGTATTGAAGAAACATAGAGCACAGCACAAGCTCAACAACAAAGCAAAACAATTCTTGACCGCCATTAACAAAGGAATCAAAATATTCACAAGCACAGTTTACGACCACTTTTGACAGTGATCTCGACTTGACTGATCGGCATTAATTATATTGTGCGTAACATAATGTAGAAACGTTACATATTGTGTATAAAAATTTTTGACTTTAGATTGCAGATACATAAGTAGCTAAATTGACACAGCTACATTGCTACATTTACATATACATTTTATTTGGTCTCCGATGTTAATTTCAGAGAGTAATCAACTTCGTACTATTGAAAAATATAAGTCATATATAACTTGAGAGCCAGCGAAATACGTCGTGTCGAGTTTCTCCATGAGTAGCAGAAATACAATTACAATAATAATTTTAAATCATGATTCACACTTTTGGAACATTTTTGGAAATGTATAAAGTCGGATAACGGTCAAACCAGCGAATTAAATATACATAAGTAATACTTGTAAGCTAATGCAAGCTTTATGACTTATTAATATATTCTAGGGTTTTTGAATTTTAAAGATGTTTCCTTTTGCTTATGGGTCAAACCACGTCAAGTGGTTGTGCTTGATTCTCTCTCTTAATGGAGCCATAAAAATATGACAAATTTCCCCACCGACATTTGTTTTCGAAAAACATAAAATCATTGTTGTTTCATTGTTTTACCTTTTGTAAGCCCAATGTTTGTCATAAATTTGTGCTAGTACACTGCTTTCATACTTTTACCACATCGAAAGAAATTGCATTTTAAACGCTCACACAATGCACGAGCATGCAAATAAATTAAAAATCCATATCCAATGAAAGTTCTTAACTTCTGAGTATTCCATACACAGAAATTTTACAACAGAACCTTGTGTAGGGTATCGCTAAACCATTTCTGGTAAATTTAACGACACGTACAAAATGGTATCTTGAATTATAAGAATTAAAAAATAATTTATGTAAGTATATATTTTTAATAGAGAGAAGATTTGAGATAATAAGCTATCGAAATTCGCATAAGAATCTGGAATATATAATTGAACAATAGTTTGTCTATGAACACTGAAGTTACGCAAATTTCAATTTTATTTATTATAATATACTAATCCATTTCGCATTTTTACTTTATGGAATTTCACGATGCGTAAACTGTTTACTCACTTACGTACTCTTATCGAAATAACTTATTTCTTTACTACTGTTACTATTGCCACGGAATTGGTTCAGTGTACATACATACACATACCACAGTCAGCAGTGCTAATGAATCATGGATATATTTTTTTGGACGCAGTTAAAAAGTTGTATAGGCATTATACATACATATGTATATTCATTTTTATGTGAAGCAAAACAATTATTAGGAACAGCATTCGTTTGGGAAATATAATACCCGCGTTACTCCCACGCAGTACTTAAATACATGCTGTGTATAAGTAGATCTTGAGTCAGATCGCATATCAGAGTTTAAAATTTTTGGAATTTTTAAGAAGATTATTCCTTGAAAAATACATAGCCTGATGATTACATTGGGAGTAATTCTTTTATTTTTCTGTGGTATTTTTGCAACGGAAAAGTTACTATTTCTACATTATTTATTATGGACGTTTCGTGATTATATAAGAATGTAAACGAGTGTGGGTGAACGGCTGGCGCTAAAATTTTCACTGACGAAAACACAGCAGACACTATCCAAACCACGCCATTGTCAATAACAAAAAATTTCATCTCTCAAAAATAAAGTCAGAGTACTCGTATCTTGAAACGAAAGGAATAGAGCTTCTAATTGATTATATGATTTATTGAGCAACCACTCAATGCGAAGGTAACTAAGTAACCTTAGTAGCCTCAGCTGGTTAGCTTTGAAACTGAAATCGAACAAGGATCAAATTGCATAGAAGGTGATCGAAAAAGAGGAACTTAAACGAGACCGTTTTCAATATAAATTTCTTGATAAAGATATTCTTTCTTATAGTATTTAGAGATAATAAAATTGTTTTTGTTTCTAAAGACCAGAAGGGAAAAAATCGATTAACTTCTAGTGGTGCTAAATCCCACTTCCTAACTCTCCTATGACCGAATAAACCAATATGAGATGTATGATATAATATTTCTTATCAAACAGTTGAAAGACGAAATTTCGAAAAATATTTACAATGAAAAATATATGAAAGGAATAACGAGACATGATTAACCCATTTGGCGCCTCTGTATCTGAACAGGTACAGCAAAAATATTGAGGATATTTGTTTTGTTAAACTTTTAAAACTACAGTACCCCGAAAAACCATTAGAAACAGAAGCAATTATTCATATAGTTTTGCGTTCAGAGTCAAATAAACCAAAAGTTATTACGATATGTGAATGCAATTTTTTGTATAATATTTATTTGCAATATAATCTTATCATAAAATTGAGAAAAAATTAAATTTTTTTAGTATTTGGTTGGTTTGTTTTTATTAACAGCCTTCACTATTTGAGGCATACTATTCAAACAAATGTCATAATTACTTTTGAGTCTGGATCATTTAGACACACGTCCTTTATGTTATCTTTCAGTGGGGCTATTGTGGGATTTTTTCGGCAATATACCTTCGATTTAAGCTCGTTTAACAGTTTTCGGTGGGGCTTAGGGCGGTTGAATTGCCCGCCTAAGGTAATATATTGATATCCAAGTTGTAAAGGATATCAGTCGTTCGTCGGGAGGTGTGGCAAGGCACCTCAGGGCTGCTGAAGTGTTCATTGTTACCAAATATGGTACAAAACCATCTTGACGTACATTGGTGTACTGCTCACTAGTCATCGTTCTCTCTACAAATTGGTCCAGGACCTTCAAAAATTATGCAGCTCAAAATCATAACATTGGGGAGATATTTACCGTCTTTTGAATGCAGTTCTCCACATAACGTTCACACGGTTTACGACGCACAAATTGAATGATTTCTGTCACTGCTTCTAACCGGCCTTCGACGCTAAAGTTAATCTTTGTCAAGGAGAAAGTTATGTTAAATAGCAGCATAACTTTGAATGGAGGACTTTCGGGAGACTTTCATAATTTATTATGTTTACCTTGTTTTAATCCACCTTTGTGTAGTTCTGATGAAGTTTGACACTTATAACTCTTTGATTTTTCGTTCCTTGGTCAATTTTGATTTTTTTGCTATACGGCGGTTTTTAGGTTTTTTCTGAAAAGATGCGTTCAACAGTTCTTTACAATATTTTTTCATAAACATCATTTAGCTTCTTTTAAATTTCTCCGGCCGGTTTGCTGCACAATTACAGAGTGAACCTCATTACTTTACGTCGAATGCGCTCAGGAATTTTCCCATTTTCGGTAGCATTTTGCCGCATACTTGTGCGTCCAACGGTGCAATATTTGAATGTGTGCACAACTCGAGTAACAGTAGCTGCACTCATTCCAATTTTTTTTATTATTTTTCTGTAGGATGTACTTTTATCTTTTAAAAGTACAGCACTAGCACTTTTGATTTTCTTTTAAATGTCCGATTTTTTACCTATTTCCTAAAAGGTGCATTTTTTATTGCTTATATTATAATGCTTAAGCAAACTTAAAAAAAATACTTAAGTAATAAATAAAGCTCTGAAATCTCTAAAATAAAAGTCAAACACTTATAAAAAAAATTCGGTTCCTTCCACTACGCCACTCAATTTATCTCTGATGAGTCATAAATCACCAATGCTAACTCCAATGGAAGTAAATATTTCAATATAATTTCGTATTTAAGTCCCGCTAATTGCCACGGTACATTTTTTTAATATTTGACACGTGGTAACATGTAGTGCACAGTCTGCTTAATGCTTAGGCGGTGGAAAAAATTCAAATTTTTAACCTAGCAAACATTCAAGAATGTTATTCGTAAATTTTTACATATATTTACCCTGTTTCTAATGGGTTGGCGGGGTACTGTATTGTTGTTTCTTCTTCTTCTTGATTGGCGTAGTCACCGCTTACGCGATTATAGCCGAGTTAACAACAGCGCGCCAGTCGTTTCTTCTTTTCGCTACGTGGCGCCAAT
>NW_017537068.1:1604777-1617368 GCF_001853355.1 Bactrocera latifrons
CATATGTAAAAGAATCGTTTCTGGCCACTCCCACGTGAATGGCGATCAGAAAACTTTCCTCACTTCCGTGAACTTCTACACATGACTCCATCCTCCTATTTGTATTGTTGTTTGGTACCATTTATTTTAATACGGCATACACGGTGCGCTAAAATAATAGTAATTTAGGTGAGAATATTCACAATATCTGGCACAAAGTGGGTTAAAATTTATCAGTGTGAACGCTTATAAAGGTAATCATACAATTTAATTATTTTTTTGTTGATCTACATGTATAATTGTTAATTTATGCATGTTATTTTGTTGTTTGTACCTATACTTGTAATATAAATAATGAATAAGAATATAACAGTTTTTAATTACAAGAAAATCGTAGTTTAAACTTTATGGTACGTGGTTAGGCACAGCGGCAGAATTCATATAAGATTTTCATTTTTTTTTTTAGGGTTTCGTGACAATGACTTAAAAAAAATAAGAGTTAAGTCTTCTAACCGCTATAACGGCTTATACTATGTTCGGACCGACAACGAAAACATGTTTTCGTGGCAAAACTGGAGAAAAATGTGTTTTCAAAATGTTTTCAATGTCGGTCCGAACATAGTATTAGCACAAGTCTTTAACGCCATTTTAGAACACAGTGAAAATTACGGTGATTACGACTTCGCAATCATACCACCGGAACCTAGCGTGGCGACGGATGAAGAGAAAGGCGCCGATGAGGATATAGTCACAGCCTCTTTACCACAAGACGTTCCTGGGAATATAGAAGTTTTTAGATGTGACGAGGCCTCAGTATCCAGCAGTGACAATGACAGCAGCGATGATGAGCCGTTATCCGAAAAGGCAAAGAGAAGTCGTCGTCACCTGCCAGATCAGCCAGTATGGCGTAAGTGTTCACCAATATATTCTTCTATAATTCAAGAGATGTCACCGAAAGACAAGAAGAGGTAAAAAGGTGTTTGAAAATCTCACACCATTTGAAATATTTGATGAAGACGTCATAAACTTGATAATAAATAATACAATATTATAGGCTAATCAAAATAACAGGCACACATTTCAATTAGATTCTGTCGATTTGTCAAAGTTTATGGACATATTGATACTGTCAATTTATCATAAACTACCAAGAGAAGATTTACATTGCTCTTATGATGAGCACGTAGGTCTTGAAATAGTATCGAGGTATGTATATGCCAAGGCAAATATTTCGAGATATAAAAAAAAAATATTCATTTTGTGAATAACGACGAAGCTAGTTCATCAAGGGATAAAGTGTTTAAAGTTCGTTCATTAGCTAATATTCTTATGAGCAGATTTCTACTGTGGGGTCTAGTGCACGACCATATTTCAATAGATGAGTCCATGGTAAAGTATTTTGGTCATCATTCTGCTAAACAGTTTATCCGTGGAAACCAGTGCATTTTGGTTATAAAAATTGGGTAGCAGCAAGTTCCACAGGAAACTGCTATGTTTTAGATTTTTATTGTGGAAAAGCCGTTGAAGCTTCTATTGACCCCTTAGGATCAAGAGTTGTTAAAACGTTATTTCAAAGGTTGTGGACTGATCCATTAAGGTACCAGGTGTTTTTTTTTTTTTTTGCTAACTTTTTTACTAATTATCATCTCTCGGTAGACCCCAAAAAAGAAGAATATCGTGCAACTGGAACGATAAGAGCAAATAGAACAAAGAAATGTCTTATGAGAAGTACTAAAGATAAAGACCGTGCGTCGTATGATTTCAGGTTTAATAAGCAAAACGAAATTCTATTAGTAAGATGGAAGGTGCGTTTGCACTATGACGACAAATTATGCCACTATTGAACCCTTGGGAGTTGCCAAGCGATGGTCGTCTCTGCAACTTGATAAAACAGACGCAAACATACCAAAGTTGATTCAAACTTATAAGAAACACATTGGCGGGCTGGATGAATTGCACCGATCAATTTCTCTCTATAGTATTGCAATTTACGGGAAAAAGTGGTGGTGCGTTTTATTCACATATGTACATATATGCTAAATATGACAGTTGCAAATACTTGGCGTTTGCATGTAATGAGTCACAGTGATAGCATGGATCAGCTCATGTTTCGACGTTCTATGACGAGGTAATACTTACGTCAAAAAACACAACATAAGGTTCGGCCTTCCTCTTCATTGGTCCCAGGTTTGCCAAAAGATGGTGTATTACACTACCCACAAAAGTTTGAAAACCTTTAGAGTGTGTTATGTGTCACGCTAGAGTTCGGTGGCATAAAACATTATGTGTCGAAAAACAATGTTTTGGAAATTTCCACCTGTACGAATAATACGCCGCTGTACTCAGTTAAGCACACCACCCTATAAGGAGGCCAAATTATTATTAAACTCTCGCAACAAAGTTGCTAAAGAGAGTACTATAGTTTTGTTCACATAACGGTTGTTTGTGTGTCCTAAAACTAAAAGAGAGAGAGAGATATTGGGTTATACATACCAAAATGATCAGGGTGACGAGTAGAGTTGAAATCCGGATGTCTGTCTATCCGTCCGTGCAAGCTGTAACTTGAGTAAAAATTGTGATATCTTGATGAAACTTGTCATGCGAGAGTATAAAATGTTTGGTGACACCCGAACTGAGCCCTTCCTTACTTGTTTTCTTTTTCATACTTGTTTATTTTGATAGTAAAAAATAGTAAAATAAATAGTTTGCAAAAATTACGCTGTTCATTTTACTTTGGTGAGTAGTGGGTTAAGAACAATATTAATTTGTGTCATCCATAGATCATTAAGACACGGTAGGTTGTTCATATTATGGTCATTTTCTAGCCGTTTTCATTTTCTAGCAGAATTTAATACAGTGGTAGTTGTGACCACTGTTTACTGTATCCATTTTAGGTTATACCAATCTATATAAATTATGCTAGTTGATTGTTCGATTTTACAATCTATTCTTTTTGACTATTTTGATTTGTATTTACATGTATTTACATAGCTCGATGAGCTTATATGAACATGAGGTGGCTATTTTATATACATGAGATCCAGAATACCGCACTTACTTTTGACGTTATAACCAACTCCGATAATAAGGCGGCTGTGATAATGAGCAATGAATAGGTATATTGAATCATTAAACCATTACCGAGCATTTCTTATTACTGTGCCTATGAGGGTTGGCTATATAATATATAACTGCAATTGACCCGGCTTTATGTAGGACCAAGAACTGTTAACTTTACCCGCATATATTTCCCGAAAGCTCACGCAAAATAATCATGCTTATTTGCGACCTCTTTACTTTTCAATTTACTATGAAAGTTAACAATTTCTACGTACTATTACCATTGCAATAGTTGGATTGATCTAGCAAATACCGCAATTTTGCCAACCCAAAAATAGTATGGAAAGGTCGGTATATTGAATCGTATTATGGACGGCGGCGAGACCTATATTGATGAATTACCCCGGACAGCGTTACTTCTATACAGAAACAAAAGTTGATTAACCAATATTAAGTGATCACGTTAGCGCAATGCGTATACATCTGAAATTCAACCCAAGGAAGATGGCTAATGACTTCGGCTTGATAGGTATGACCAAAAAGGTCGAATATACAGCATTCGTTAGTTCCATATGTCTACTGCTACAAAAGGGCCAACAGTATTTATGCTATGCTAATAGCAAAAAAAGCGTGCTTCCTTCTGCCATTTCTTCCGTAAAATTTAGTGTTTCTGACGTTCGTTGTTAGTACTTTAATGCACTTTTACTGATTTTCCACATAACTTTTGTATGGGAGGTGGGCGTGGTTATTATCCGATTTCTTCCATTTTTGCCTGAAGGAAACGACTCTATAGAGTTTCATTGACATAGCTACAGTAGTTACTGAGATATGTACAAAAAACTTAGTAGAGGGCGGGGCCACGCCACTTTTCCAAAAAAATTACGTCTAAATATGCCCCTCCCTAATGCGATCTTTTGTGCCAAATTTTACTTTAATATCTTTATTTATGGCTTAGTTATGATACTTTATACGTTTTCGGTTTTCACCATTTTGTGGGCGGGGCAGTTTGCCGATTTTGCCCATCTTCGAACTTGACCTTCTTATGGAGCAGAGAAACACGTGTACCAAGTTTCATCATAATATCTCAATTTTTACTCAAGTTACAGCTTGCACGGACGGACGGACAGACGTACGGACGGACAGACAGACATCCGGATTTCAACTCTACTCGTCACCCTGATCACTTTGGTATATATAACCCTATATCTAACTCTTTTAGTTTTAGGACTAACAAACAACTGTTATGTGAACAAAACTATAATACTCTCTCTAGCAACTTTGTTGCGAGAGTATAAAAAAACGGAAAGAGACTCAGCCACAAAATTAAAAGAAACCCTATACTTTTTTGTACATATATACTTATTTTCATACCGAATTTCATACATATATCCTGATGGAGCCTTTGCTGTTGCTCAGCATCAGTTGACAAGTCGTATTACTTTTGCGGGGATACCAACGAGGCAGAAAATGAGCTCCTTTTCGTGCTGTCGAAAGCAGCTTTGAAATCGACAAAGAGGTGGTGTGTGTCGATTCTCTTTTCACGGGTCTTTTGCAAGATCTGACGCATGGTGAATATCTGGTCGGCTGTTGATTTTCCAGGTCTAAGACCACACTGATAAGGTCAAATCAGTTTGTTGAAGGTGGGCTTTAATCTTTCACACAATACACTCGATGGAACCTTATACGCGATGTTGAAGAGGTTTATCCCATGGTAGATGGCGCAGATTGTGGGGTCTCCTTTCTTGTGCATTGGGCAGAGCACACTTAAATTCCAATCGTTGGGTATGCTTTCGTCCGACCATATTTTACAATGAAGCTGATGAGAAGCATATCAGTTCTTCGCCGCCGTGTTTGTATAGCTCGGCTGGCAACGCATCGCCCCTTCCGCTTTGTTGTTCTTCAGGCGGGTAATTACTATTCGAACTTCTTCATGGTCAAGCAATGGAACGTCTGCTATATCGTCATCGATTCGAGAATCGGGGTCGCTTTCTCCTTGTACTTCCTGTTGTACTTCCAGCTCCATTTAGAAGGCTGGAGAAGTGTCCCCTCTATAATTTTAGTCTGCTTTGAGCATCGATCACTAGATCACCTGTGGGAGTTTTAAAGAGTTCTTGATTGAAACCTTCTGTTAGCCGCCGCATCTTTTCTCAGAATTTTCGAACATTAACCCTGTCGGCCAGCTTGTCATACTCACGCATTTCGGCCTCTTTCTTATTCTGTCTGTAAATGCGTCTCGCTTCCCTCGTCAACTTTCGGTATCTATTAAATCCCGCACGCATTGTGGTCGATCGTAACGTTGCGAATGGTTTTGGTTGCAGATGTACGTAAGGATTGTTGCGTCAAGGATACCTTCTTTTCGTTAAAGTCACCTAGCATGATTTTGACATTGTCAATTAAAAAAGAAATATATTTCGTTACGTTAGGTTAGGTTAAAAGGTTGATGCAAGAAGGATCTCAGTCCATTGTGGTACCTACAAACTCCTAAAAGCTGGACCATAAGACCCCTTCGGGTCGCTAAAGCGCTCGTTGGGACGGCTAATATCAGTTTCGGCTTTTGGTTCGCAGAAGGTAAGATTATCGAGATATTTCAGCTTGAAAAGACTGAAAAATGGAGCAAACTTCACCCAATAAAACTTTTGCTACTAGAAACCGGACAGGTTTAAGCCTTTGAAAGCCTAATCCAGAAAACAAGACGGCGATGGAGAGCGGATCCGTTCGGGCGTGAGCGGAGCGACGGTGTCCCCTTTGGCTGGTGACTAGGAACCCTAATGTTGAAGTAGTTTGATGCTATTTCTAGGGGATACATACACTCCTTTACTAGCTTTGCTACTTCGCGCAAAGCAGTATCGTCCGACTTGACTTTGATATAGGCATGCTGTGCCCTTAACAGTTTACCGCTTAGTATTCGCCTTGTAATATATAGCTCCGTGAGTTTCTCCATCGATTTCAATAGAAACGATGGTAAACTAACGAGCCTGAAGTAATTTGTACCGACGTGAGAGCTTTTTATAGGCTTCTTTATAAATATAACCTTAACCAGTCGCCAGGCCTTTGAAAAATGGCCAAGATGGGGGCAGCCAGCTGTATGAAACTTTGACCGCACGCTGCAGGCTTCATCAGGAATGATGTCATCATGGCCTTGAAGGGTTTGGACCATGTAAGGTGACTGTACTTTCTTGTCGAAGCTCATCCGTTGAAACTTTTACTGGTTTTGTTGAAGACTTTTTTGCACCAATGTGGTTTTCCCTTACCTTACGAAGTTTTTAGAAGACATCAGCTTTCTAGAGTAGCTCTACACAAAGAGCTGAAAACTTCAATGAGCATCACAACCGTAGATTGAATCAAGTCCATGTCGGGCACGGTTAGGAGAGCTGATCGAAATTTTTGCAATATAGGCCCCAATTGATAACGTTTCTATAGGTTTTGCACTTTGATCGCAAAGCGTCCAAGTTGAAACCAATCTATTTCTGGTCAGTGAAGGAATACTCGTTTGGATCAAGGGTGAAAGTTCCCTAGAGGCTACAGCTTAAGAATCTTCTAATAATATGAACACAGTAAAGAGTAATCTTTGATATATAAAAGTTATTTGGGTCCAATTCCCGAAATACTTTTAAAAACTCATTATTTTTCGAACGACGATTTATTATAAATTACCCAAGCTAGGTGGCAAAGACATTAGACCCTCTATTTCATATTTTTATAGTGCTCCAGAAAGGTTCCAATCATACGCCGTACTAAAAGCTTGCTGCCGAGATATGCTTTTAGAATTTATAATATTTCAACTACGAAAAGCAGTATTAATGCGCTTCCTCTATGGCTTATACAACGTGATATTAAGCATCAAATGATCGCAAGTATATATTCAAAGCAACAGCAATGCCAAAAAATAGTAAAAAAAAAAAAGAAATTGTAAGTGTATACAGCATGATTGCCAGCTGAAGTAGTTGCAAGTGCAACACCAACCACATCAAACATAAAATAGTAGATTTAATGCAAGAAAAATAAGGTAATATCTCTGCTTTGCCAGGCGATTGTTCGTTTGCATTTACATATGTTAGTTTGCACAAGCAAATTGTTGCAACGCATTTGTCGGCAAATGTCGCCACTACTTTACAATTGTTGTCATTACCATTGTTGTCACTGTCGTTGTCATACCGTTGCTTTTCCCATTGTTGTACTACTTTTACGTATCCTCTGCAAGAGGATGACTGCATCTCATTTAACACTGCCCGAATATACTGCAAATACACACAAGTACATAACTCAGTACAGCTTAGTAACTTGCACTGTTACTTGTATGTATACTATTTACGTTAAAGTCAATAATGTGTAAAGACTGAACTCATGGGTACATTAAATGGCAAGATGTTCGCGGAAGATGATTTTAGTAGGTTTCTAATGCTCCAAATCTGGGATGCCACTGAAGTTTTGCTTTTTCAACTGTTTTAAAGCCGTTATATCCGAAAGAAAATAATGGAAGCACAAAGCATATACTAGATCGAACCTTTGAGCAAGTAAGTGGATGCAAAACCACTAACTCTCTGTGATCGTGAATCTACCATAAGAGTTTAATATGATATGTCAAAGAATCTCACATTTAATCTGACGTACCTCTTGAATAATTAATGCATAAGCCTGGTAGTCCTTTCGTGACTATGTTAACTTAATATGAACTCTATGGTAATATAGGGTATATAGGATAATTACCACGTTCAGAAACATGCTAAAGAACATGGTTTATAATTTCCGGTATTCCGCTAAAGAACATGGTTTATAATTTCCGGTATTATTTTGATGTTATTGCCGTTGTCGCATAACTCGGGCGAGGCAAGTTTTCTTCTATCATACACGTAGAATTATTCAAAGTTGCTTTTGATAAAACCGAAATCTGCAGATCTTCATATTGTTGGTCCTGTAGCTTTCATTGTTGCAATATAACAAACAATAACAAACGCAAGTGCATATTATTGTTGGCACCAATGCGAACTTCATCTTTTGTCAGTATTATAACAACACTCACACATCCGTGTGCATATCAACTCTTGCCTGCTTGTGAAGTTTGAGCTTTTCGTTGAAAGATTTTACAGACCTGCAAATGTAGATTCCTCTTTTAGTAGCAAGATTTTCTCCGCAAATTTGTATCCCCTGCCTAGCACTTCATTACATTGTGAGTTTTATTGTGCCATAGCATGTGTGATGTATACGAGTATGTGTTGAGTTAACGGAAAGGTTTTATTATCTCCGCCTTGTTACAAAATCCATTGTCTGCGTGCGTATTTCCAGCTTTTTGTATTAAAATTAGCAGCATAAAACATTCGTTGCTCTTCATAACTCTCTTGTCTCGCCCTAAAGCTGCTGGTTATGCTTTTCGAGACAAACTTACACTCATCCGAGTATAAATACGCAAGGAGATTTGCATGTGCATTTGCATTGTCTTTGTCTGTGCGTGATCGCCTCGCGACATTTAGTTGCTTTCTTTCGCGTTGTCTCTGCTTGACGTCGCTTAAAATTGCAATTGCGCTAGTATTGTGACTCTTGACGGAAATTATTCGCATTATTCATTCGCAATTCACTGCAGCAATATGTTGCCGACGTGCTTGCCCACAAAAAGTACCGCTTTTCACATAGAAACCTATTAACACAGTTGTCAGTTGGGTGAGGGAGGGAATGTTGAGTTTTGAAAGGTGTATTGAAGAAAAGAGTTCTTCAGCTAGGCATTGAGCTTTAAAGTTCAATACAAGATTAGTATGCTGTGTGTAATTATAGTCTAAAGAGTTTCGAATCCATAAATAATGTGTTTATCGAAACTATCAACTTCTCGTTTAATTGTATTAGCTGGAAGGAATACGTATAGCTTGGTGAGGACTTCTTCTCTCGAAACAAATACGAAGTTCACTTATGAGAGAGTGAATTGTTATCTACTTCTGAACGATTTACGAACAGTAATTATTTGTATTTGTGTAAAGGTTGAGAAATTAACCGGATATGGCAGCCATAAGCCGACTTACGTTTATTTTTATTTAAAATAAGATTCCCTTACATCTTTCGCAAACATTGTTAATATACATATGTAATTTTCTAAAAGAATGTAATTTTTATAATGAAATATAAACTTTGTAATTTAATACTATTATATCGGAGGCGATGTCCTTGATGTAGCTTGTACTCCTTTCTTACTATTAGGTTTAATATTTTGTATATTTTTCCTAATAAAATAATAATAATAGTAATAAGATCTTAGAGCGATAATGTTTAGCTAGCTTTTATAGAATTTTCCATTCTACGCTACATTTAACTGCCATTTGCAATAGCTGAATAAGTATTCAATACAAATTTATCACAGGTTTCTATTGTACAGAGTTTTGCAATAAGAGTGATATGATTTGTCAAAAAAAAAAAAAAAAAAAAAACACACCACTTGTTAAGGAACTTCAACTATTTTTTATTTAATGTAAAGTACAGTCGACATAATAAAGTGCTGAATATTAAATTGTTCTAATGGTTTCCACGAATTCTTTCCAGGAACGAATTCCATGAACACAATTTTCAAATAATTTTTCCACTAAATAAATTTGTTCAATATTGTCTTCTACAGCTTGAAGAGAGTCTGGTTTATTGCTACAGACTTCTAAAACCCCACAAGAAGTAGTCTAATTGTGTTAAATCACAACTTCTTGGAGGCCATTCAATGTCACAATGTCGTTAAATAATCGAATCTACAAACTTTTATCGTAATAATTTGGTTGTGGCCCAGTCTTGTTGGAACCAGATATTGTCAAGACAAACTTTTTTCAATTGCGGTCATAAAAAGTTGATTATCATCAATTTAAGCCACTCTCCACTGAGAGTAACTGTGAAAGCAGTTTCATTTCGAAAAAATGCCAAACTGCCAATGTAAGTGAATGTGACGGTTATTTATGAATTATCCGTGCATTTTTTCGCACCACAATCGACCGTTTTGTGTATTTACCGCGCCACTCAGGTGAAGGTAAGCCTCATCTAAAAGATGATTTTCTTAAAAAAGTCGTTATCGTTTTCAAGTTGTTCCATGACAAATCAGCAAAACGTTTATGGTAGTCCAATGGCTTAGGTTCTTGCGTGAACATAATTTTATACGGTTGTAAGCCCAAAAAACCTTCCTGGTTGTGGTTTGAGACAGTCCCAATTCTCAAAAATCTCTTGGAATTGACAAATTGCGGTCTTTTGTTACACTTACTTGAGCGGCAGCAATATTTCATTATTTCGAGTGAGTCTTTGTCTTATTGGCGCTTGAACATTATGTTATGAAACAGACAAACAACAATTCGACGAATAGCGAATAGCGACGATTATAACGACCATAAAATGCCAAAAGCGCACGAAAAAGTGCAATTGGAGAACTATTATTTTGATAATAAAATTTAATAATTTGTAAACGTTGTTCTTGCGTTCATGATGAAATTGCAAACAATACTGAATACAATGAAAGAAATTACAGATCATAACATGGTATAAAGCCAAGAATGATAGAGTACAAGATTGCGCCGATGAGAGACAAAAAATGTTTCGTTCTGCGCATCTACGTCACACGGCTCATAAATTTCGTGAAATAGCTTGAGTAGCAAGTAAATATTGCTTGTTAATAATAATTGATTGGTTTTTGGTTTATAAAAATTAAATTAAATATTGAAGGTCCGCGAGATTTTAGATTTTTATTAATTTATTAATTATTATTTTGCAAAATAAATACTTTTATTAATTCTTCTATTAAATTACGCACAAAAAAAAAATGGAAAAATTAACTCATTTACAAAAATCACAGTGCAAGTTAAATATGAAAATAATTACAATTATAGATCAATTTGAATATTTCACATAAAACTTAAAATTAAAAGAAATATTTAAATTAAACAATACAAATTTTATAATGTCTTTTATTTTATTCTGCTTATGTTTTTTATTTTAATATGAATCGACGCAGATTATTTAGTTTGTTTTTTTCTTTTTAAATATTTTCAGTTATATTTTAGCCATACTAAAAGTTATTTATATAATATATATATTTATTTCTTAAATTTGCTTATTTTACGTTTCTTTTGATAATTGAATTTCGCAATATTGGCATTAAGTTTTCGAATTTCAAAGAACATTTGAGATCCAAAAAACAACTTTTTAGCCTCTAGATCGCATTCAATGTCCCTAGCCTTGTCGTTAAGCTTTTGAATGTAACCTTTGCATGCATAAAGAGAATCTTTATTGATGTCCGTAAAAAATTTTTCCATCCGTGCCACTTTTTCAACAAATTGTGGTGTAGGCTTCGTCAAACCTCCTTCACTCAAATGGTTAACCCATGTGAGTGAATTGTTGCTTTCATCCGATTCAACAATGTGCGGCAGTACGTTCATATAATACATACATATATAATGCTACATCTTGAAAAAAATCTTCACTTACACTTTTTTCTCTAGCATTTTTATTTTGTCTGCTTGGCCTGAACTTTCTTTAATAGCAGCGTCTTCAGTGCACAATTCATTTAAACTATTTTCCATTGAAAGGTCTGCACAATTCTCAGTCACGTAAAATCTTCAGCAGGTATACACTGTACTCGCACTTCTTGAGGTTGGTCAACATTTAGCAACAATGAAGTCACTAATTTTCTTATTTTCCCTGCGCTCAGCTCTGGTGGCTCGCTGCTCATTTTCACTAGCTGCAACGTTATAGCGACAGGGAATAGCTCCTGGTTTCAAAGTCCTTTTGGCGGCAAGGCCTATGAAAAGTTTAAAATTAAAATATTTTAAAACAAAGGTGATTTATCAATTTACCCATTTCGTACATCCCGTTTCCAATAATTCTCCAATCATGTCTTCATCGTTGAAGTGATCCGTGCAAATTCGCCATGTTTTCGGCTTAAATGCTTGCTTATTTCTACAAAATTGGATCCACTTTTTTTGCTGCTCTTTACCGTTCAGAAACATAAAAAATGCTTTCTTCACATTTTTATTTCTTCTATCATTAACACAGTTTTTCACTACACACTTCATTTTGTTATTTAAATAAAAAATTACACGGGTAAAATAAATTGTTTCTCTATTCACATTGATTGGTACCACGAATTTATAGTTGTCAAATTTTTTACTGCGCCGTGTGACGTAAGCAATTGTTTGTTTACATTTTTCAAGTATAAAGGACCTGCGCAATGCGTAATCTCTTTTCTATCATTCTTGGGTATAAAGGGGCGAAACGACAATTAGAAATCATCCCTATTAGTAATCATGCTATTAGGAAATGACAGAAACTCTTAGAATTTTTCACTCTAAACCACATATAGAGGTTATATAAGTCAAAATCTCCACTATTTGTAAATTAATAGCGGGATTCTGTAACCAGTCTCTAGTCTCTATTTAATACATTTTGAGGTATAATCTCAATTTGAGACTAGTTACTATTCACTAAAAAGTCTCTAGCTTTAGCCTCAAAATATTGCCTCAAATTTGAGACCTGGTAGTTAGCAAGTCACAAAACCAAAAAGAATTCTTGTCTGCCATTTTGAATATACTGAACAGAGATCATCAT
>NW_017537068.1:1617385-1626100 GCF_001853355.1 Bactrocera latifrons
CAATTTTTTATTTTTTGTAAGCAAATCAAACACAAAAAGGTTAAAAATAAATCAATTTTACAAAAATTTCGAAAATATAATGAAACAAAATCAACATATAATTTTATTTTGATTGATAATTATCTTTTTCGACTATGTTATAGAAAATTTAATTTTTGTTATCGACATATTTATTTTCATCCAAGTTTAAAAGCATCTCTGAGTTATTAAATGTAATAGATTTTGTGACTGTCACTTACAGAATAGCAAAATCGTCTCAAGTGTCAAAAATTGTCTCTATCAAATTTAGGGACTTGATACTGTATCACCGTACAGAATCGCACGGTAAATTACTTATTATTATTATCTCTCGTCTTTTCCTACCATTTGTTCACGAATCGAGGTGGATTCGCCAAAAAAGTACACTTCTACGTAGTGGAAGCATGGCCAATTGAGCGTTCAAATTCCGGCTAAAGTTTTAAATAAAACAGATTACACACAGCAGGGATATACGCTCTAAAATTTGAAAGAATTTTAAACTGTATAACATTGTCGAGAACAAAAGTAACGTCTTTGAAACCAATTTAACTCTTGCAAAGAGTTTTGAAGAAAACATTTCACTATCAGGTAGTCGAAAAAGTTAACAGGTGTCATTGCAGTCGTATATCTCCAGTGCCACCAATCACATTGATCATACCGTATAGTGTTGGAAAGCTGAGATTTTAAGCTTCATTTAACCAAACTAAATTTCGGGAAAGTTGAAAAAAGTTACAGCTGTTTAAAACTTAATGAAGGTATTGAAGAAATTCGTTTTATTTTGAAGTATTTATAAAAAAAGGGAAGAATGCCACGCAAACCACCAATAAAATTTGTGAAGTTTTCGAAGACAATGCTGTATCAGTTTGTGTAGTACAACAATGATTCGCTCTCTTCCGTTCTGGAAATTTCGATGTGAAAGATGCACTTCAAATAAATGGAGGATAAATAAGGATTGACCAGGACCGTCACATAAGCAGACATGAACTCACTAAGGAACTTAACATTCATCATCAAACGGTTTGGAGCTATTTAAAAAAATATGGCTATAAAAAGAAGGTCGATGTTTGAGTACCACATGAATTGTCTATGAAAAATTTAATACATAGACCGGACTAACATCTGCGACTCGGTGCTGATACGAAATGAAATCGAACCATTTTTGAAACGAATGGTAACAGGAGACGAAAAGTGGATCGACAATAATATATAAGAAAAAGACCATGATTCAAGCACGAAACTCAACAAATGGTCACAAAGCCCGGACTGACGAGGAATCATTTACTATGAGCTGGTTTAGCCTGGTCGAAAGATTTTCACATCTACATTTTATTGTCAATAACTGATGAGATTAAAGCAAGCACTAAAAAAAAAGAAACACGGCCAGAACTGATCAACAGAAAGGGATTCGTTTTAAAGTTTTACACTTATGGAATGACGAAAACTGGTCGACCAAAATTGTACATATTTGGTTTATTTCAGTTGATTGTAAAAAATAAAAAAACTAGTTGAAGTTTAATTAGAAATACGACTAACCAATATATTTACTAGAAATGCCATGCTTGTTTCTGGACACCCCTTTTTACTTGGAAAGAAGTATAATGAGTAAATAAGCCGTTCAGCTACAGTCAAACTAATTCGAAGAAATTATCTTGTAATATTGCGACCGTTGTAATTAATAATGTTCATAATTTCTTTAGTAGTGCTTTAAAGGTCTTAATGAGAATTACGTTTTAGTAATTTTCATCCACTTTTGTTACGAACTCATAAAAAACGTGGTAACCACAGAACATTCCCCAGATACCAGAAGTTTACAGTAAAAGGAGTTTTACCCTTTGCAGCACATTTCGATATCTGCTACTGAGCAACATCAAAATGCTTAGTTCTAATTTAATAATGGTCGATTTTCGAAAGTTTATATATCTTTAAAATCTTGTGCTAACAGCTTATTTTATGAGGTAGATTTTAGAATCCACTCCGTTGGAAGGACTAAGTGCAGAAGGACCTGGCTTCACTTTGGGGCCACGTAGCGAAGAAGAAATTACTGGTGCGCGGTTGTTAACTCGGCTATAATCGCGTTAGCGGTGACTACGCCAATTAAAAAGAAGAAGAAGATTTTGGGTTGATTACAGCTTATTATTTGAAGAAACAAAAGCTCGGAATATTTCGGTAGTGCCTTTTTTGGCTAAGTATGAGTATGAAAGGCTCTTAGATAAGAAAGGATTTTTTTTGTTGATATTCCTATCTCGCTATTTTTTTACCCAATAGATCTATTTTTTTCTTTTATGTTCTTAATCGAATAAATATCGTAATACTTAGTTGCTGAATTATCAATATTTTGGCAAATGCTTCGCTTTAATCTCCCCAAACGATATATATCGTATGTACATACGTTTCTCCAGAGGATGTACTCATGTGTAGAAGTTCACTCAAGTGAGGAAAGTTCTCTGATCGCCATTCACTTGGGAGTGGTCAGAAACGATTCTTTTACATATGACTCAAGCAGCTCACGACTTCCGGTCCTTGACCAAGTATCCTCTGGGTAGCCTAAGAACATCCGTTCGAAGGCGAGCTAAAGTAAAAAGGCGAAATATACCCTACATAGGGTTGTGCGATAGGTTTGGGACCCGCCACGTAAAAAACATACCCTATGAAAACTAACAACCAGCCTCTGCTCAGAGACCCCCCTTTTGATGACGACCATGGCAAACGAAATAAGGAGCACGAATTGAGAGAATGGTCCTGGAATGTCCGGTTCCTTATTTGGGAAGGTGCCGCTGCCCAGCTGGTTGATGTCTTCGTGAAAATAAAGGCTGATATCAGCTCCGTCCAAGAACTGTGAGGAGTAGGTCCTTGTGGAATGTATTACAGTCACCAAATAAAAGAGAGCAAGATTGGTGTGGGAAGATTCGTGGTGGAAGAGGCTCCATCCTCGAGTACTATCATTTACTCTGGTGATGAACGTCTGGCCACAATAAACATCAAAGCGAGATTTTTCAACATATCGCTACTTTGCGCAAACGCCCCGACAGAAGAGAAGGACGAGAGCTTATGAGAGCTGCCCAGCCACGGTGTCAAAATCTTGCTTGGCTACTTTAACGCTATGCACTACGGTCAGTAAATTCGGCCTCCACGATGAAACATCCCCAATTGGATCGAGGCTGATCGACTTCGTCGGGATCCAAAATATGGTTATCTGCAGTACTAGATTCCAGCATAAGAAAATTCATCAAGCCACCTGGGTGTCTCCGCATCGAAAAACCACCAACCAGATCGACCATGTGTTTTAGATGTGCGTGCACTCCGAGGTCCTAATATCGACTCGGAACACTATCTTGTTGCAGCCAAGATTCGCAACCGCCTTTGTGCAGCAGAAAACACACACCATCAAACACAAGGAAGGTTCGACGTCGAGAAGCTCCTGCTCTCGAAGAGCACTCGTCAGCAACTCGGTATAAGGGAACTGTGGGACGGCATTTCAACTCCTTACATACAGCTGTAACCGAAACCAGTGCAAAAGAACAGCTGGTACGATATAATATTCTATCGTCGCATATAAGGTTCTTAGAACTGGAAAATCAACAACCGACCAGATATTCACCATGCGCCAAATTTTTGAAAAAACCCGTGAAAAGAGAATGGACACACACCACATCTTCGTCGATTTCAAAGCTGCTTTCGACAGCACGAAAAGGAGCTGCCTTTATGCCGCGATGTCTGAATTTGGCTGTGTAAGCTGAAGTTGACCAGCACCAAAAGCTCCGTCATCATCGGAAAGGACCTCTCCGAGCCGTTCGATACCAAACGAGGTTTCAGACAAGGCGATTCCTTATCGTGCGACTTTGGAGAAAATAGTTCGAGCTGCGGTCTGGCAGTGAACGAGGGCAAGGCGAAATATCTCCTGTCATCAAACAAAGAGTCGTCGCACTCGCGACTTGGCACTCACGTTACTGTTGACAGTCAAAGCTTTGAAGTTGTAGATAATTTCGTCTATCTTGGAACCAGCGTAAACACCACCAACAATGTCAGCCTAGAAATCAACCGCAGGATAACTTTTGCCAACAGGTGCTACTTCGGACAGAGTAGGCAATTGAGAAGCAAAGTCTTCTCTCGACGAACAAAAACCAAACTCTATAAACGCATAATTCCCGTCCTGCTATATGGTGCAGAGGCGTGGGAGATGACGACATCTGGTGAGTCGACGTTGCGATTTCCCTAGAGAAAAGTTCTGCGAAATATTTATATCCTTTGCGCGTTGAACACGGCGAATATCGATGGAACGGTGAGCTGTGTGACTTATACGACGGCATTGACATAGTTCAGCGAATTAAAAGACAGCGGCTACGCTGGCTAGGTCATGTTGTCCGAATGGACAAAAACACTCCCGCTCTGAAAGTATCCGACGCTGTACCCGCCGGCTGAAGCAGAGGAAGAGGAAGACCTCCACTCCGTTGGAAGGACCAGGTGGAGAAGGACCTGGCTTCGCTTAGAATATCCAATTGACGCCACATAGCGAGAAAAAGAAACGACTGGCGTGCTGTTGTTAACTTGGCTAAAATCGTGTAAGCGGTTCCTAAGCCAATAAAGAAGAAGACATACGTTTGAAGAATGTTTTACTATATTACTGCATGATACGTATTGTCATCCATATTTGTATAAAAGATAAGGAATCAATTTTGAGTTATACATAACATGCGTTGGAGAGCACAACTTTATGAAGTGTTTTATTATTCATATGCCTTCATTAAAAATATTCTCAGCATAATAAAAGATCAATTTCGATTTCTCTAACAGTATATATTCACATTAGGTTGGATCAAGTTCCTTGTAAAAATAAAAATAATAATATATAAAACATACATTCTATTATACGAGTAAGATGTGTATTAGAAATAGCCGAATTTATGGTTATATAATAAAATGCACATTATATAATATAATGTTCGAAAGATATTTTTTACATACTCATATACAATGTTTTAAATTATCAACCACCGTATAAATAGAGTTTTTTAATGTATTTATAGGAACATTCTGCAGCACCTCGGTTACGGCTGCTTGAATCGCTGGGATATGGTCATAAAATGCTCCTTTTAGGTGGAATAAAATGCGTACAGTTTTTAAAAATTTGAAGGAAGAGCACCAAAATCAAAGCCTATGCAGACATACGTCAGTTACACTGGTAATGGGCAAGCTGCGGGACACCATTAGTAGCGTGATGGGCAGCGCTTTAAACACCAATGGTACACTTTACAAGGGCTTTGGAGTAATTTTGAATAGCAAAGTGATGTAGAAACTCAGTATGGAGGTCAGAGTGAAAGAGGCCTGTGGTGCCCTGTTTGCAAGTAAATAGATTCGAGGGTCTACATGTGATCTATCACTCTGCCTTATGCATTGGCATTACATTTTGATTTCCGATGCTTTTGGGTGGTTTGACTCACTGTCAGAAATTCTTATACCGAAAGCCATAGGAGCCTTGTAGCAAAATTCTCTACAATAACTTTCGGGCATAGCTGAATAAACCGGAGGTTATGGGATAGTTTTCAAACTTAATGATTTTATATAGAGAAAAATAGCAATATCTTTTGCGAATCACCCTAATATTTTATACATATGTACCTAATATACATAGTATCATTTAGACATAGTTATTTGTCTTTTATTTAGAATGCTATACGTGTACAAATACTACCGGCCTTAAATTCACAAAGTCATGTGGGTTTGAATAGAAATTTTAAATAAAATATATTACTCTTATTTCCAATATACCGGATAATTTCGTGCAATCCGAAAGGCTTTGCACATAAATATTTGCGGAAACATTTCGTATGCAATGACTTAAAAGCAAATAAAGCCTACTTTCAGGCACTCTATATATATATGTGTTTATAACATTTTCCCTTACGTCACTGACAGAACAACTTTGCCGTTATGCCGATTCCTTAGCTAAGCTAGTACCATTCCATTGCTGAAATTCGGTTATTTGCAAATGCTGCTGAAATTAAAAGAGATAAATTCTACTACAAATGGAGATATACTCTAAAGAAATGTGTGTGCGTGTATGTATTGAAACACAGCACGTGGCTTGACAGTGTAGTTACGTGCAAGAGCGCATTGTGCAATATACTTTGTAGATATTTATTCGAGCCTAAAACATGACATTTTCATACCGCAGCACGTGAGGTAAGGAGGAGAAGGCTGTAGAAAACAAGAGCGAAGTGGATATGTATGTTTATGTGTAAGAAGCAATGCACTAGCTACGAATTGATTGACGAAATGCGACTACACCAACACCAATAACGGTTGCACTTGCAAGTAAATTTGTATTTTTATATAAACACACACATACAACTACATGTATATGTACACCTTTGCAGTCACATGTATTTGTGGTGCACTTAAAATGCAAAGTGCATGTGAATACGAGAAATATAAACAAACTCTATGTATATTCGAGTAAAGGCATCGAGGTAACGTAGGTAACGGCATATTTGCATTTGTCGAACTGAAACATTTAAAAGCCAGTCTTTGATTATATACTAAGTGAATTGAAATAATTCACTAGCTGAGCGCACGTGCACTCATGAGGCAACTCCTTAAGCACACCACACACACATACACACATCAAAAGGTTATACGTTGATTCATCACATTGTACATATTTCTTGCATATTTAGCATTGTGCAACAAAGCAAACGCTCGAGTGTAAAGTAAATAAGATCATATGAAGGAATAACCGAGAATTCAATTTTTCAATGAAAGAAAAACATACTATATAAGCCAAGCATAATAGCGCAATGCAATAATATATGAATGAAATGCTTTCGCAAACTTATTTACAATTCAATAAACTGTTCGATTGTGCAATGGGTATGAAGAGATTTTAATAATAAATGCTTACTGGATTTGGTCCGAGAAACACAGTGAGATTAAGGATATGAATATGAGATACAACTCAACTTCACATTTGCATGTTTTATAGTTTAAAAGGATATAAGAAGTTTTTTATTTTGAAGTATGTCGCTCAGTTTTTATGACAGCAATATGTTGAAATAACCCGACCTGAATTATTTGTTCGGAGATTATACCGTTTTCGCCAAGACAACTTGATTGTATAGTACTATGTGTTATGTCGGTCCGATATCGTCGATTTCGACAAATCCGGCAGCTTCTGTGTATGTAGAATTTCAGATGAATAGGTCAAAAACGGTGGAACTAGTTTTAGTATATACAGCCAGACGGGCATACAAGATATTAAAAGAATAGAAGCAGAAGTGAAAAAGCGAAGCCCCCGAGATTGCTTATTTATTGCTTCTAGATCTACGAGATAAACCTTCAGCCATTTGAAAGACTATAAAAAAAATGTTGGCGAACTCTGCCATTAAGTGACACGAAAAACAACTTTTTGAGTTAAATATAAAAAAAAAAAATCAATTAATCTCACTAATCGCCAAATAATTTGCTCAATAAAAGACAGAAAAAGAACAGTGATTTGGTAGAACCAAGTCCATTTAATCAGCTTAAGTTCATATTTTTAACTTATCGGCAACATGTGTATATACTTGAAACTGTTAAGTCACTGAACTAGAAAGAAAAGTTATTCAAAATCAGTCATACAATCGGAAACTCTAATCAACCTAAATAATGTGTAATATAATCTAGGACTCAGCGTGAGAACATGGTTTAAACTGAACAATGCGGTAGTGATGTGTATAACAGTCGAATGATTGGTATCAGAAGAATTGCAAAAATAAGTTAACGCAGAAATACCGAGGTTGGGACTATCTCAAACAACAACCTGGCGGATCTTGAAAGAGGATTCGGGCTTCAATCCGTATAAAATTGTTATCACTCAGGAACTGATGTCATTGGTTTACCGTAAAGGTCGGAAATTTGCTAATTTTGCCTTGGAACCACTTGAAAACGTTAACGATTTTTTTAAGAAAAACATCTCCAGCGATGAGACTCACTTTCATTTGAGTGGTGCGGTGAGTAAACAAAACCAAATCGGTCCGTTCGTCTTCGAAATGATGCTGTTGACAATGGAGAGAAGTACAGATCAATGATAACGAACTTTTTATGGCCGCAATTGGAAGAGCTGGATGATCTTGACAATATCTGGATCCAACAACCGAATTATTGCGAAAAAAATTTGGATTTTTGATTATTTCACAAAATTATGACACAAGAAGTTGTTATATAGTATAACGCTTCTTGTGGGGTTTTTGAAGTCATTGGCCTTTAGCAATAAACTAGACTCCCTTCAAGCTTAAGAAGTTAATATTGAACGTGCTATTTATGACATGACTTGATTTAGTGAAAAAAGTACTCGAAAATTGGGTTAATTAAATTCGTTTCAGGAAAAGAAGTCGTCGAGACCAATTGAATGATGCTATAATCAGAACTTAAATGCATCGATTGTATTTCATACTATGGAAAAAATATTTGAATTGCTTTGCAATTAGTGTGTTTTTTGTTTTGTTTTTTGAAAAGATATATCATGCCATATCATTCTTATTTGGAAAACCCCGTATTAAATTTATATAAGCGTTTCTGGAATGGTAGTCGAAAAAGTATTTTCGTCTTATGTCAATATATTTCGTTGCGTTTGCCACATTGTGTTGTTGTACCATATAGTGTTGGAAAGGTGAGATTTTAAGCTTCATTCAAGTAAAAAAACTAAATTCAGGGAAGTTGAAA
>NW_017537068.1:1626256-1655798 GCF_001853355.1 Bactrocera latifrons
GTAGCACAACAATGGTTCGCTCGCTTCCGTTTTGGAAAATTCGATTTACATTGAACAGAAATACGAAAAAACTTTTTCGGCTACCCAGTTTATGGCATCTTTAAGCCACAGAAATTAATTTTGAACGCACAATAGAACACCAAATCACTCGGCGGTCTAACATAATGTATGTATGGACAATCAAACCAAAATAAAAACTTATGTAGTAAATAACATAAAGGGGTTTCACATAGCCTCATAAAGTTCTAAATCATAACGATCCGAAAACATAGCTCTGAGAATTGTAAATGTGTAAACTCATTATTGTATGTAATCGAACAACAAATATTTTAAACCAGTGTAAAAATTTATAATTTTATGATTTTACGATGCTTTATGACGGGTCATTGCAAAAAAAAGTATATGCTACGCCTTTCATCAAGCTGATATGGCTTGTAACCTTTGTTTGTTTTTTCAGCTTTCAATGAGAAACTTATAGAGCTAAAAGTCATAGACAACAGCACTGCGTTCCCCCTAATGATTAGGAACTTCACCTCATAAGTATATCTAAAAGTTGTTTCTCAAGGTACAGAGTTTTATGATTATTTAAGTACCAAATAGTTCCAGGTGAGTGTCATTAATACTCCACAATTGCTAATATGCCATTTGTAGCTCTCGTAAGATATTTGGTAGGAGAGTTTTGGGTGGGTGCTGGGCGTTCGAAGGCATCTTAGATTCTAGAATGTGCATAAATATTTACTTTGGCCTGAATACTTTAAAATAAAACACTACAATCATCGTCGTATTAGCATTTTAATATATTGTAAAATGTTAAATACTCATTCCATTTACGTTCTTTTATAATAATTCTGCTCAAATTAATAAATCTAGCCACCTCTCCTATTGAGAATCACAAATCGTTTAATTTGCGGCCACAGAGTGTTGCCACTAATTGCTGCCAACAACCGCAATATTATATGGAATTCATCAGCATAGTAACAGCGGTTATGAATAAATATGTAATGTATGTACTTACGAACACAGCAACAAAACACTTATTAAATATTTAATTATTGCGTAGATAAAATGTAGTTAGCAACAACACTAAGTGTATTGGAGAGTAATTACAAGAATTGACCGCAAGATGGCATTAGAATTATGTGATGGATCAATGTATTTGTGAATGTATGTATACTTATGTATGTACCGTATGTGTGAGTAGGCAAATTTACAAAGTATTTTATTAGAGAGCGTTCATTGTAAACAATTACTCAAGCATTATTAATGTAAGTATTTAAACATTAATACTTATGTATGTCTATATTTATTATAAGTATTGAACTATATAAAGACAATACAGAAAATAAGTATGTAATTTTGTTATTCCAATATATACATGAATAATGTATTGTAACGGTATTTGCATAATTATACATACATACACATATCAATACATATTAAAATACTAGACCGTTTGCACTGCATCACCACCTCAGCATTACTTTGCATTTGGATTTGTATTTGCCAAGTTAAATGCTGCTTGACCAGCAAGAGCGTGTGTACAGAGGCATTCAAGCGTTTGCCGACCAAGCAAATAATTACATCATCATCCAATTATGCAATCGAACACGTAGACGTCAACAGTTTCAGTTCGTTGCATTAGTATGTAAATATCTACTAATAAATGCTCAGACAAACACACACATGTACAGCTACTTGGAGAAAGACAGTGAAAAATATATCTCAGTGCAACCTTGTGGTAGTCTAATTGATGGTCCGGTCATAAGTAGCGTTAAAGCATCTGGAAAGAAAATTAATATATTTGCTCTTGAAAGTATGAATTGGAACTGATAACATGAACAATAGAACTTTGTCGTGGGCTCATGAAATTAAGTAGTTATCAATATCAGTTCTCTCTGGAAATGAGTACGAGATCATAGGTCAAATATATAGTATAGGGTCAGCTTCGTAGGGTAGGGTTTTTATATAAGATCAGAAAAACGATCATATAAAGTCATTTAATTAAAAATTATCCTCATGACCAAATATTACGCATCCTCAGATGATCCCATAATATCTACTGCTTGAAACAGTACATACGGTTGATTCTTACGAATGTCGTCCATGACTAAGCATAATTTGTACTGTTTAATACTTCTGTTAAAGGATTAATGAACAGAAAGTTCCTTATGGCGGAATTCTTTATTTATCGGTTTTTTCCCACCAAGTGTGCTGTAGGTATTATATTTTTTGAGAGCTAGTTCCCAAATTTGGGAAAGGGATGAAGATAAAGTTATTTCAATCATAGTCCCACAGAAGAATACTAGTTGATTTTAATTCACCACATTCGGCCTCCCACATCACATTTCACCTTGCAGTAAGAATGGTAAGCGGACAATGACTATAAACAATGTCTGTAACTAGAAACATATGAAAATCCTTAAACCGCGAGCCAGAAGAACTTTACAATAACGAAAGCACTGGAGTAAAGTTCAGCCACCCAGTAGCACAACAAGACAGATGAACGGAACCTTATTCTTACATTCTCTGTCTAAGGATATTGATCAGAGAAACTTTCGTATTGAATCCCGATATTATTTCAAGAGTTTCTCTTATAAAATTACTTAGATTATTTTCTCTTGCCAACATAATTATTTCCTAAAATTATTTTTGCCGCTTTTTTGAATAGAGATTTTGATATCTGAAACATTTGAATATTTATTTGTCCATTGACCAACAGTGAGTATTGTTACTGGAAGAGTTCAAGAGTATCAACATATATCACTGTTTGAAACGGTCTTAATATAGATAGACAATGGAAAAATTGATTATAAAAACTTTTTCAGTTCCAGTTATTAGAGTTTCCTCTAACAACGGTTAATCTATTTCTAAGTTCCATACTTAAAAAACAAATACAGAAGCTTTAAATTGAATGGAAAATGTTTATTACCATTCGAAAGAACCTTTATTTGCATTAAATTTTTGAATATTATCTCTTTCAAATGTTGGTCGCTGCTACGTTTCAAATGATCCATTAGTTTAGTACAATTTTCGAAGACTCCATGATTTTCCCCATAGACTTTAGACTTATAGTATATATATTTACTTATCCACACAGGAAATAGTCTAATGGTGTTATCACATGATCTTGGTGGGAAATCGACCGGCTCAAAACGTGAAATTATCTGGTCACCGAAGTGTTCTCAGTGTTGTCTTTGACGGTTACGTTCTCACCGGCAATATGAACCGGCCCATAAACCTTGTTTTTTCTGGATAGCAATTTTGTTTGTTTACATACCCATCTAGCCAGGAATAGGCCTCATCGCTGAACAAAATTTGGTCGGATCTTCTTGGAACTTTTCAAGAGCCCATAGAAGGAAGCGATGTCCTTTGGGAAGGTCGAGTGGACTCCGTTGTATTTCAAGCTCTTTTTTGTACAGGTTCAATTTAAGATCTCGACGCAAAATGCGCCAAACCAGTTTAGACGTCAGTCCGAGTTGCTGCGAACAGCGCCGAATCCCCTTCTATTCGATTAATTATTATCCAATAATGAACGCTGGGTCTCAAGATGGGCGAAACGTTAGTTTTTGAAATAAAAGTGAACGTTTAGTAAACGTTGTTCAGGCGTAACACCTTGTACGGATATTATGAAATTCCAAACAATATTGAACAAAAATAACATGGCAGCTTCTTCTTCTCACGCGAAATCTTTCACAAAAAGACTACTGAAAAGTACCTCTACCTGAATCACTATTTAAAATAAAGCTAACAGTTGGCAAACGTAGGAATCCTTTTGTTGTGTACATTTCCCAGCAATTATTTGCATGTGTTGCCTACATGCAAGCTGTTCTGCCTGCTGTGGCAAGCAGATAATAAAACAACACAAGATAATGTTGCAAAACAAAAACAACATCAACGTTGCGAATGAGTGAGGCTTATATTTGCAATCAGAATAATAACCATAATGATGTTAATAATGAATAGCAAATATAATAAATGTATATATATATATATAATAATATTATGTTACTTACATACATACATGTATGGTATATAAGCTAAGCTACAGGGTGTGTACTGTAAATGTAAATGTACTGAAGTGAATTTGTTCTAGCATGCCTATTTTCACTGCGTAGCCAAGCATGAAAACAACAAGCAAAGTGTAATGTTGCAGCAACAATGTTGCAACTGCCAGCTAAGTAAGCGTAATAATATGTGTTATGGTGCAGAAAGGTTTAAGGCTTTGTGGCAAAATGCAAATGCAAACTAGCAATATGCGAGAATATGCATAACTGTAATTTACTATTGTCCCTTACGCACTGAGATAGCTGTAAACGGAAATGTAAATACACATATGTATATGTAAGTATATATGTATAAATGAATAGTCGCAAAGTAAAGTTGACACAATTGGCCTGCCATACACAGATCAGGGTGTTTGTGTGTATGCACTTGTCGCTGTGCAGTTGAATAAATGAAAGGTCAGCGAAGGATATGTTACATTTCACAAATCTCTCAATTCATGAACTACAAGGATAAACATTGCTTACAAATATTTAATTGTTATGCAGTTAATAAATTGAATCAAAGCGATAAAAGCTGTAAAGTGTTGTAATTGAATAGAGTTGCTGTGATACACACGCGTGTGCTCGTTCCAGTTATCTTTTGCCACGAGTGTGTAGGTATTTCAAATACATTACATAATTTTTAGTTTTTTCAATTTTAATTTTTCGCTTTGCTGCATTGAGATGCTTCACTTGCAAACAAATTTGCATAATGAAATAATGTTGCATTGTTTCAATTGAGACAAAAAAAAAAAATAAACAGGAAAAAAATCAATAAACACATAAACATATTAAAACATGTAAATTAAGCGCATGTAACGGGTGGTTGAAATGCAAATATAATATAAATATAGAGATTATGTTAAATAAAACAATGTAGCAAACGAATACTTAATTGGAATTATAAATAAGTTAGGTTTAGCGGATTGAGGTTCCACACTCCGGCTTTTGATGCCACACTCTATTCAAATAAACAAAAAAAATTAAATTTCTTAAGGAAAAAACATATTTATATGTGTTGAAAAAACTTTATAATAAAAAATATTGCAAAACAGTTCATGAGTCATTATTCGACGAAATGGTGAAATGATTATAATAATGTTTGGTGTATTATTAACTTAGTAGTTAGTTCGTGACCGAAATATTTGTATTCAGATCAAACTAATTAACTTAAATAAGGTATATGTATGTATGTACAATAAACTCAACCTAAGAAGCCAAACTTAATTTATTGAGTGTATAAGAGTACAATCAAATTATGCTTAATAATCCATTTATCGTCATTAAAATATCAAGTGGAAAGCTGAAAAGTCAAAATGTAGAGAAATCACTTTATGACATATACTATATATAGACAAACTTTTGCCATTACTCAAGTGTACCCGAGAAAAGGTTTCAAAGCAAATCTATGAACATAATAGTTAACATAAAGTCCTAATTGGTGAGAAATCTTAGTTGTATGATTATGACTTGGAAGCCTAATTAACCCAATGGAAGTTGCCGCATGAGCCAAAATAAAAAAGCGCCAAGTTAGGTCGAATGTGAAGGCTTTGCCAACAGGCTTCTTCGATTGGATTTTGACAATCGGACATCATGTGTTCTTGCTAAAGGATCGTACAGTCTGTTAGTTATGCACAATTTGCGCCAAGCAATCCTCCCGCCCGAATTTCTGGTAGAACAAAAATTGGCGTTTGCGTCAGGATAACACATCCGTTCACACATCGTTGCTTGTGTGCCAACGTTTGGCTAAAAGCGATACATTAATGGTGCGGCAGCCAAGAAAGGCCCCATGAGACTTTTTGTTCCCGAAACTGAAGGAGCCCATGAAAGGATGACCGTCCGCTACGACTTAGAAAATGTAAACTCCAACATTTTGAGAAGTTAAGCAAGCTCACAAAAAATACTTTTTAATCGCTTTGAGGTTTGAAAAAAAAAAAAAAAAACGCTGGCATAAGTTCGATATATCTAGAGTACTTACCTTGCAGGGAACAAAATAAATATTTATAAATAATTAATCACTTTCTGAAGAAAAACCAAATGCTTTATGAAAACACTTATACGACATGAAGTCAAATTTTAGTACAAAAAAGCTTATATAACAGTTATGTGGAGGTTAAAGCAAGTACTGACCCGATTTCACTCCATTGGTACAAAGGCACAATATTTTTGCGAAAATGTGCTCACTGAATTTCAATAATTTTTCCCTGAGTTTTCTCGATATTGTTGTTTAAAATATTCTAAAAACACTACTTGTGCATTTTACGTTTCGACATCTCCAAAGAGATCATGATTTGTGAATGTAAAATCAAAGAAAATGGAAAGTATGCGTTCTTGTAATTCGATTTCGCCCATTTTAATATTGTGACATTAATAAGTCAAATTTCAAATTCTTTGATGAAATCAGTTAAGTATTTTCTGCGAAATGGATTTTCACCTAAAGTGGGCGGTGCTCATTGTCCAATCCCGATACCCGCTTTTATGAAGGGTATCGTGACTCTGACTGATTTATTGGTGGATTGCTTTATGGTTAGCATCCTCCACCAAGATGGTAGGACCCTAACCCTTTACTGGAGTCGGTCCCTATACCATAAAGGAGCTACTCCGCAAGGAAGAGTTAGTGGGCAGGAAGGAGCATTGGCAACAAACACACGGTTTGAGGCATGCCAAGTTGCTAATTGGAGGATACAACCTAAGTAGGTTCAAAGTTGTAATTAACTTTGTAACAAACTCCCAAACACCTGTAATTAACCAAGAATGAAACTCCGGAACACCTGCTGATCGACTGCACAGCAGTCTGTAGACGCAGGATCAAGGCTCTTGAAACAACGTTTCCGGATAGGGAACGCATCGCTTCACTAGCCCCCCGGTACGCTGGGGCTAAGTGACTTTTTGTGAGTTAGGAGAGGGCACAATAGACCTAAGGTCGCGGTGCATTCCTCATCTTTAAATCTAATCTAATGGTTAGCATCCGACTTCATTAATTTTCATATCTCTTCGGTTTTAAGCTTGGTTGATAATTTGATTGTAGTTCAAGAGCTTTGCTCAAAATTTTAGGATTGCATGTCCGATTTTTAACTGGTTTTATGATTAAAAAACTATTCACTCTTTGACATCGGATGCATCAACGCTGAAACATTATTTTTAGCTGCCATAAAGCGATTTTATCATATAAGTAAAGAAAGACTTGTTCAAACTAACACCTGAAGGGTTTTTAGCTATATATCTCGTAACACTGACGGGGTCTCACTACAAAATTTACGCTCTCCAAATGGAAAGGAAACAGTAATTATGAATCACCTTGTCAACATAAGTCTTTACTATTATCTCTTTTTTATGTCGCATATTTACACAGCCATATCCTGTATTACAATCAATTAACAAGGATAATTGCATTTGCACGATATTTGCATATTAGTTCATAACGCTTTGAGTAATTAATTTATGCATTTGTTTATCGCAATTTTTACTGTCATTTCTGTAGTGCACATGTGCTTATGTCACAGACTAAAAAATGTGTTGCATAAAGTTCGATCTGAAAATTCCATTGACTATGCAATTTCGAAAAGGATATTTTAAAATTAAAAAAAAAATTTTATTTACAGATATTGTTGAAGTGTTTTTAGTTTGTTGGCAAGTTTTTAGATTTGTTTATTTTGAAACTAGGAAAATAGCTGAAATGGCCAATAGAAGATGAAAGTCTTCAAAGAATATGTTTTTCACTATTTTCAACTCGAAGAACATGTATGGTAGTTGCTTTGCAGGGTAAATATTTTTGAAAAAATATTTAAATATGACATTTTTACACATTTTAATTATTTCTGGCATAAACCACTTCGAAAACTTCAACAAATTCATTGCTTATTAATAACAGTATAAACGATCTTAAAGCTCCTTTGGCAACTGACATATTGAAATGCTTTGATTATTCTGCGAAAGTAGATTTGCTCATATATATCTTAACATTTATTTGACTTACGTGCAGAGGAGCTTTAAAGCATTGCATTTTACCTAAGCGCTTTTGCAAATGCTTGCGTGTGCTACAGTGCGTATGAGTAACTTCATTTCAAGCGAAAGTGAATTTTGTGCATATATTTGCAACGCAAAGGGAATATACACCGTATAAAATCTTACCTAGATTAAATCTAGAAACATGGCATGGAAAAGAAATGTATTTAATATTAGAGGCAAAGCTTCCGTACGCTTGCCTCAGAGTACTGCTTAGCTGCCAACCGCATGCAACGTTTACTTCCTGTCTGATAAGCATGTACAGTTGAACGCCAGGTTTAGGAGCGAAGGCAGGGAACGAAAGTAAGATGGAAAGCAAGACCAGCGATATGAAGGAAAGTCAAAAGCATGCCACATGCCATAGGCTGTACATGCTATATACGCTTACGAAAAGCAACGAAAGGCAAAAAGAAATCCGTCATCACGCTCTAATGACACGCCGCTACATATGTTGCTGTAATGGCGGCGATTTTTAAAATATTATATATTGCAGTTGCAGGCGGTGCAAGTTCTTACCGCATATATAATATTGAACTAAAAAGCGAGTGTGCTACTTGCGCTTGCCACAGCGTCGCAGGCTGCGGCCGCCTTACACCGGCAGATTGGCTTTACTAAGGCGCCTGCCGCCTTCGCTGCGGGTGTTAAGATGGCGTTAAGGCACGCAATCACACTTTATGTCGCTCACGCTCGAGCCACACTTTGCGCTGCCATTATGCTGACTTGACTTGTTGTCCATATATTATTTATTGTCGTTGCTGTTGTGTCGTGATATATATAGTGAATTTGATTGCTTGTGTTGTGGTTGCAGCCTTTTAAGTATATTAATTTTTATTTGACGTTCAGGTCGCTCACCCATCTCCCCATGCTAGCCATGGTTGACCCATATTTGAAAGACATGCAAAGTGAAATGTTGCCGCGACAATGTGGGGAAACACCAAAATGTAGTGGAAAAGGAGCTACGTATATAAATATGTTTTAAGCGCTTTAAGATTGAACTATGAGAAAGTATTAAATTTTCCTGCAACCGAATATTGTTATACCTATATTTGCGGTCGTCATTGCGTTCTCATTGTCCCAGTATAAGTGTCGTATTCAGAGTAGAAAACTAGTCTTACACGGCGTATGAGTTACTAAGCGTTATATTGTGCATTTTACATATACATTGACATTTATATATTTTTTAAGATTTTAAAAAATTAATTAACATGCTTATGTTCATTGCTTGAGAACGATTTGAAAGTACCAAAATGAGCCACAATTATCCATTATTTCAGGAATAAAAATTTTTAATTTTATTTCTAAGCTTGTAGAAATTATGCAAAAAGATAATTTATTATATATAAATTTTTGAAATTTACATTAGTAATTCTATATTTATATCACATTTAGTAAATCAAAATTTTTTCGCTTATTATACTCTTGCAACAGGATCTAACAGTTCTGTTCGCCAAGTGTTAGTCGAGGTAGGTATAGAATAAAATGATCAGGATGACGTGACGAGTTGAAATCCGGGTGACTCGTAATCTGTACCGCCATCAGTACGTATCAGCACTAAGTTAATACACTGAACTATAGTTTAGTATATGGGACTGAAGTAACAAAGAACATCTGCTTATATTTCCAAACCACTGAGGCTAAGTTAAGCAACCCTGCTGGAAAGGCATCTCTTTAGTAGTTCATATGCTTCCACAATGTGTAAAATCCGATAATAACCACTCTCACTCCCATCTAGCGGTTATGTGAAAACTACTGAAAGTGGTATAACTCACTGCATGAATATGCCACAAGCATTAAATTTCACATCCAATATGGGGAAGAGCTTTATAGATTTGTGCTATTTTTTCATATGTCCAGCATATCACACTTTTCTCACAATAATACAAGTATTTTTCAATCAATATTATCATAAATTTATATGAAGAACTATTTTTCACTTTTTGAAGTGATCTAAAAGCATTTTTTTTTTTAGCATTTTAAAGGTATATTTTATATCGAATTTATTTAAGAAGCCGACTGCATCGCTTAGATGTTGAAATGCGTCAGTAAAATGCGTAAAATGATTAGTTTTCTTTAATTTGATCTTACTAACAGCAATTTTCAAAAATAACTATGAAAAGTGTAATATTGCGATGAAAACCTTAGCAGAACCTGCACTAAGATCGTATAATTTTGTCTACTTTACCACCCAAATAATTATTTATAATCTCACAAAATGGTAAGACTAAAGTATTATTAGAAAATATAAATCGGGCGTATTGCCACAATAAGGCACTGATATAATTACCTGATCGTTTAGGTCAGTATTACAACCACCCTATATTTACATAATTACATTCATATAGCATATACCAAAGTTGGGCCAATCTCAAAATGCCCCATTTATACGTTACACTATCACAAATCATACATCGACACCGAGCAGCACTGGCACTTACTCATACGAATTGAAGCGCACACACAAACATGCATATATTATGCACATAGATACGATTTCACAAAGCCACAGCTATTCTTCGCTAACACCCGGATCTTGGGAGCTGGCGAATTCGTGCTACTTGATAGCTTGTGATAATTTTAATGACTTTCCAGCCGGGCAATCCGCGCCAATAAGGACGAGTGGGAGAGATACAGAAATGTTGTTGGCTACAGAATGTTGTTGCTACTTAGAGTGGCGCTGTGCCGGCATGCACGAAATGCAGGTACTTTGGTGACTATATTTGGTAGCTGCTTAGGTAGATTTCTCTTGGGTTTAAAAACGAACACACTTCTGTACATATTGACACATTTATATTTCTATACTATTTCGTATCATACCATATGCATATACATATATACTTATTCATGTGTGTGTAATAATATATGCGTGTGTTGTCGCTCTCGTCGTTTATGGAATTTATGCTGTTGCCTGACCCATATTTTTAACCCTTTGTTTGCCTGCCCGTTATTATTATTACCAACCCAAATATTTACTGGCTCCAGTTAGCCTCTCACACTGCTCCCTGCACATGCGACTTCACGAACTTCCAGTTAATGCTCGCTTGGCATGTGATCTGCTTATACGTTTTTTATGATTTAAATATTTCTTCTGACACATTGGAGAATACTTGCCGCATATAAATTCATATCTCTATTTCTTTTATTACCACACATTTGCGTGTTATGCGGCACCTCAGCGCTGCTTTGGCTTTTCCTCACTCTACTTAACTCTAAATATATTATATTTCTTTATTGACTACTGCTTTTTATTTGAATTCCCCTTGGTAGCGGCTACTTAGTGCTCACATATATTAGTATTCGAATTCTTATGTCTTAACTGATTTATGCGACCATTATGAAAGAAAGGATACACACACATCCCTTTTCCCTAACGCCTTTCGAGTGACAAAAAGCAATAAACCCAATTTGGAATAGATATCCAATAGGCCGGTGCTAAATATGTAGCAATGGCACGCAGCCAACAATTTTTTGCACCTGCTTGATAATTTAAGGGACTGAGAACTTTAACAAGTATGAAATATATGTATTTTTAACATATTATATAACATTTGAAAAATTTACTTATTACCATTGAATAACTAGGAGGGGATAGAGTTATTCCTGAAAGAAGTGGAAAAGCTCATTTTGCTTTTTTATGCTTAAGAAACTGATGTACTTCGAACAAAAAACGACCAGATTTTACTAGTTTCTTTTTATACTATATATATTATATATAATTGATGAGTAGAACTACGGGAGACTGTCTGTATGTCCGTATTTGAAAGCTAAAACTTGAGTAAAACATAAGATACCTTGCTGAAACTTACTATATGTGTTTCTTGGCGAATTTGAAATTGGGCCAGTCTTCAAATCAAGAAGCAATTAATATAACGGGATAAGGCTTTCCACGAGTAATGACGTATGCCTTCCTATGGTCAAAAACTGTCACCATCCAAGAAAAACTGTTCAACTCTCTAGGTACCGAATATTTGGACTTTAGTACCTGTAGTTGACTTTACACCGATGTGTCAGATTTATAATGGAAATTTAGTGAGAGACCTTTTCCGATGGTAGGATGTCTGTGTTCCACAAATGAGTTGACCACATATTCCTAATATAAAGATTTTCGAACTTCCGGGTGACTTTATAACGCCTCAGGCCCCTTGTAACTAACAGGCCTTATCTACCTGAAGTTATTCCTTAGGATTTTCTTCTTGAAAGTTGCAAGAGTATATGATGCTCGGTTGTACCCCAAATTCCTCCTTAGTTGTTATTTTTATCGTAGGGCACTGTGTGGAATGACTTTTTGTTTGAGGAGAATTTTTTATTTTTCAGTTTTATCCACGGAGAAGGCCACTGTCAATGCAGCAGTGAAGAGTTTTTTGAAATGCCCTCAGTGATCCCGTATGACTCAAAAAAAGTGTTTTCAAAAACCTTACTCTGTATTCTGGCAGCTGGAATAAATATGCCCTAAAGATTTCAAAATAATCGATAATTTCTTTTTGTAATTTTTAATTCCGAAAAGTCGACTTGTTTAGGCTGGCAGACTAGGTATGCCTGTTAAAAGCTCTTATCAACATTTTTTGTATCTAGCATTCTATGTGAGTTACTCTTCAGTCATGTTGTTATTTTGATATTTTGGGTTATTATATTTTTCATATTTCATTTATTAAACTGAAATATAAATACTTTCAGATGCTTTCTAGCCAAGCAAAATCATTTCACTTATAGCTCAGTGAGGGAAGGGGTCTGAATTTTTGTATTCTACCCATGAAATATAATTCGTCACTAATCAAGGTGCTAGTTGTCGCTCATAATTTAATTATCTGATACATATTAGCTTTCGTGCAGTCTCATCATTTAACGGTATTATTACATAACTTTTTTATAACACATTTAACGACTTTTTAACGAAGCCAACACCCATAAAAAATTATAATTTCACAATAAAACTTTAATTTGCGTGCCTTTGTTAAAAGTCGGATAAATGCGGCAACGAGACGGAGTAAATTAATTAATGAATGGGATTTTTAGCAACGACCGCAACAAAAAAAAAAAAAAACGGAAAATTCTCCCACACAAAAAGAAAGAAATAAATGAGAATTTGCAACGCTGGCAGGTAGCCGCACATCAGACAATAAAAATGGAAACTATGAAAAAGAGGAGCGACAACAATGGCAAGAATGCAGACAGCGGGCGGCACAGACAGTGATAATCATAACACGAGCAATGCTGATAATGGCTATGCAATGGATACCAAGTACATATTTGTAGTAGTCGATTAGAAATGTCGTAGATTAGAGAGGGAGAAAGAGATAGAGTTGATGCCGGAGTAGAATTAGTGACTGAAAGGATAATGCAGACGTCAACGTCGTAATATACCATTATACCGTTACGTGTTACTTAACTTTAATTACAATATCCGAAGTTGATGAATGAAAATGTGAGAAACGAGATAGAAAATACATATACATCTACAGACAATGACATTGGTACATATAAAAATGTGTACCAATACGCTGCCCAGCTACCAATTATGGCACCTCACCTTCATAGGAGCAAGCTATCCTCATATTGCAACTCCATAGCAACGCACCAGTGCCACACCTCAGCAAATTAACTGTTTGCGGCACACGCTGGTCAATGTCGACAAATTAAAATGGAAATTAAAATGTGGCATTTTCATAGTAACACCATCGGCAGACAAAGGCGAAAAGCAACAAATTACTCAATGTTGCAAGTTGCGAAAATTGCAGCAGCAGGTGTAACGTCAACGCATACACATACGCACACAGTCAGCAGCTACTGTTTGCCACTAGTGTCCTTTACTGGGCATCTACTTATATTAGCATGTCATGTTATGCCGTTGCTGCCACATCACGAGGAATTTGCGCAAATCTCTATTGACGCTCGCAAACTGGCTTCATTTGTCCTGGAAAGACAGTAAGGGGGAATCTAGACATTGCATAGTATTTTGAAAGGGAAAATTACGGCAACAAATTACTGGAACATATTTTACATCTAAGATTCCGTTCTTCTCGATATAAGGGTTGAAATATTTTCTGTTTTTTCTTTCACTTCAGTGTGTTTTTCAAAGACCTAACATACATTTTTACTTAATGGTGAACTCTTTTTCAGATAGCGATCGCAAGCCATTCACCCTGCTCTTTAACCCTCTAATTGCTCTGTTAAGGCGCTAATACTTTTACCAAAGTGGTCACTTGTAAATCAAATTAAACAATTTAAAAAACTAGCTGTAATTAACATTAGAATACCGTAATTTACCATACAAGTTATTGAAAGCCAGATCGATCTGCTGGAGGCTTAATATGAAGCAAGTAACTTGCTAAATCTATGTATAAAAACCGGGGGATTTTCACAGAAGCTTGACCTCAAGTATTCATATAAACTTCGTGACTAGAAGCTCAGAAATATTACAAATATATTATCAAATATACTCAAATGTTAGGAGGTTGAAATTATAAACGGTTACGTTCTTTAAGAACATTAAGAGCAGATATATAAATATTTTCGTCCTATCAGAAAACTTTGTTTTTGACAGCCTTTCATTCTAACAACTATCTCGATAAAATAATTGCATAGGGTTCTTGAAACAGAGTTACCGGGAAAACTTAATTCCTAAATTATTGAAAACTAATAAAAGTTATCTATCTAGAAACCAGAAATTTCGTCAAAAAAGCTAATGATAATACCATTGAGTTCAAGTGAGCAGGTTCTGTAATGACTCTGTTGATGCTTATGATGTCTTGGGCGAAATATTAGTTATTTTCTCTTCAGTTCCTAAAGTAAATGGATTCAAGCAAAACATTAACGAATGTCGCTCGAGAGCTTATTCATACCATTATTTAAAATTCCGGATGTCTGTCTGTCCGTCCGTTCGTCTGTCTGTCCGTCCGTACAAGCTGTAACTTGAGTAAAAATTGAGATATTATGATGAAACTTGGTACACGTATTTCTTGGCTGCATGGGAAGGTTAAGTTCGAAGATGGGAAAAATCGGCCCACTGCTACGCCTACAAAATGGCGAAAACCGAAAACTTATAAAGTGTCATAACTAAACCATAAATAAAGATATGAAAGTTGAATTTGGCACAAAGGATCGCATTAGGGAGGGGCATATTTGGACGTATTTTTTTTGGAAAAGTGGGCTAGGCCCCGCTCCCTACTAATTTTTTTGTACATATCTCGGAAACTACTATAGCTATGTCAACCAAACTCTACAGGGTAGTTTCTTTTAGGCATTTCCATATACAGTTCAAAAATGGAAGAAATCGGATAATAACCACGCCCACTTCCCATACAAAGGTTATGTGGAAAATCACTAAAAGTGCGTTAACCGACGAACAAAAAACGTCAGAAACACTAAATTTTACGGAAGAAAYGWCAGAAGGAAGCYGCATCCAGGCTTTYTTTAAAAATTGAAAATGGACGTGGCGTGGCGTCGCCCACTTATGGACCAAAAACCATATCTCAGGAAGTACTCAACCGATTTCAATGAAATTCGGTATATAATATTTTCTTAACATCTTGATAACATGTACCAAACATTGGTTTACAACCACGCCTGAAATCTCGATTATCACTTTATCATGCGAGAGTCTAAAATGTTCGGTGACACCCGAACTTAGTCTTCCTTACTTGTTTTTTTTTTAATTTTCTGACTATTTCTTCCCTCCTTTTCAATAATTTCTTACTAGGTCTCTACTCACTTTAAACAGTTCTAAAGCCGTTAGTATTTATACACCTCGCTATATACTTTTGAACATGTTCCACAAGAGGCATTCATTATCCTGTCAGTTGAACGTTGATGTGGTCTTGAAAGTGTCACTTCAGCTGCTTCTACACTTTCAAACGCATTCACGTTCTACTTTGTATTTAGTATAAGTGAGATTCTCCTTTCCCACACTCAGCTCTGTTTCACTATCTAGCAATCGTAGTATTTCTTTTTGTAAACGCGAGAAAGGTACATTTTTACCATGCGCCGTTATAAGAGCGTTTTTCTATCCTTTTTGACGACAGTGAGTGAAACGGTTTTGGTGTGGCTTTTTTGCTGTTGGAGTGCATAATTAAGTTTTCATTTAATAAAGTGAGTTTGCTTGTTAAATATTGTTGCATTATTTTTACTTTTTGGTATAGAAATAATTTATTCTATGAACATAATGCTGTTACGTTAGACTTGCGTTATATATGAATTTGGAAAGTATTTTTTGCGTTTTCTATGGATGTGAATATGCTGACATCTTGACATCTAAATTGGTAATCGTAGTTAGTACATGAAAAAACTTCTTTTATCTTAAACACATAATAGACAGGAACATGAGAACATTTTTTTAAGTGAATCTTACTTTATTTAACACCAACGGTATTAATTTCAATTACAATTAGCTTGCTATCTGTCGGATCTTATCTAAGCCAGGTTTTATATATGAAGAAGCTCTCATAACTGATGGCTTGCGGCATGAAATTTTTATTGCTGGAACGCATAAGCATAAGAATTTACTGCAGGTTATGTCTCTATTATTAACCATTGCAACTTATCACATTCTTCCTCTTCTTTACTGGCGATAGTCGCCGTGGCCAACGCGGTAAGGATCATAAATCTTTCTCAGAAGCTTTCTCTCGAAAACTCGTAACGTCGTCTAATCAGATGTCATCATCGTCCTTGCCTCTGCATCATATAGCAGGACGGGAATAACGACTGACTTATAGAGTTTGGTTTTTGTTCATCAAGAGAGGACTTTACTCCGCAATTGCCTACTCAATCCAAAGTAGCACCTGTTGACAAGAGTTATTCTGCTTCGGATTTCGAGGCTAACATTGTTGTTGCTGTTCTCATTCGAGCCTGTCGATTAGTTTTCATTGGTAGTGGTTTTTACGGGGCGGGTCCAAACCCAACGCACAACCCCTTTGGAGGGGTTGTTTCATCTTCTCACTATAGCTCGCCTTCAAACGGATGTTCTTTGGCTTTTGTTTGCTTGGTCTAAGACCGAAAGTTGTGAGCTGCTTGAACCATATGTAAAAGGTGAATGAATGAAAAGTGAATGACAATCAGAGAACTTTCCTTGCGTCACATGCCCTTATCTTAATACATTATGCTCAGAACGAGTTACCTCGGCTGAAATTTTAAATATTTCTTTGAAGAATCGTTTCCGCTATTAGAAGTTTTTTGATTATACAAAAAAAAAAAAAAAAAACCGAACTTTAAATCGTAAAAATGTTTAGATATTTGGTGGTTTCTTTTTTTTAAGTAGTCGTCTCAATGAAGCTAATTTAATTAATTTCATACTGTGCTCTTTCTTATCTTTGTCTGGAAAAACGAATTATAAACTTTTCGAGGACAAATCAACGTCAGTTTAAATCCTCTTCTTCCAATTTTGCTCGAAGCCTCTAATCATCTATCAGTCCATCTTTGCAAGTTTATATAAATAAATCAATATTTATTGAACTTGAAGGTGATTTCTGCGCTCAATTACCTGAACTCAATTCGATCTCAACGGCTTTATATCGATGCCCGAATTCATTGCTGGAAGTTCCCAGATCAATGTTTTGCATTCATTGGCAATCAGTTGACCCGTTCGTATCGGATGATTATGATAGTTTTATTAGCTGGTAAAAGAAGTTTTCACCACACCCCTATACTATAAAAGGCTTGCAAATTCGAATTTGTTATAATAAGACAGATATGTATATAAGACATACTTTAGTTAGGCGGTTTATCATTCTTAACTAACTAATTTAAAGTTTAATCCGAAGTTCAAAAAAAGTTATATGTTTGTGAACTGTTACATCATATCGTTGTACTCATATTTTTTTGTTCCTATCTGTCTAGATTGTACCGTGAGGGATTTGTTTGAGAACAAGTTAAAGTTCAATCAATTCAAACGAACTATAATGCAGTCTCCACAAATTTATCGAAACAAAGCTGCTTCCGCTATAAGCACAATGATTCAGCCTAAAATTAACTACAACAGCAGACCACCATGCCCAAGAGGCAATACAAATCAGTTCAATTCAACTGAGATAATTACGTAATGTGCCAGGATACCACAATATCACAAATACCCAATATCTACCGACTAACTACTAATTACCACGAATTGTTTCGGTACTTTACACCTGTGCGTTGCGTGCGAGCGTGTCTTTACGCCGTCTGTGGATAATGGAAATTATCTGTACGTAATTATCCGCATAAAAGGCAATATTCGAAGAGCGACAATCGAAGGCGACGACAGTTATGTTTATTGGCAGCAAAGCGACACCGACATCGACTTCACAAGCGGCAAATACGCACGAGGCAACAACAATTAGACCTTGCTGATAATTGTACTGCCAATACAAAGAGGAACAGCGGAATAAGGGGGGCTTATCTGTTTGTAATTTGGTCATTTGCAGTGATTAGAGGTGACATCACAACACCTGTGATTGTCAGTGTCAAATTGTCAATGACAACATGCTGGCATACGCGCAGTATATGTGTATAAATGTGTCTGGCCTTTGTTCTTCCGGTTTCTACCATATGTAAGTCAGGTACAATTGGCTATCTGAATAGCACATGGGCCTGTATTGTTGCCTAATTGTTATTGTATGCAGGTATGTACTTAGTAGGCACATGCCTGGGTGTGATTCTAATTGGATTTGCATGCTCGAGAAATCTGTTTAATGACTTCCTTTGCGCTTAACACTTAACCGGAAGATATATGCTATTCGATGATTATGGGGTATAAATATACCGTATCAATGCATTTTGGTAAGCGGCAAGAGCCAGCAATAGTCTAAGCAACAACTACAAGTTATGACAAACTCATATGTGTACTTAAGTAGCGTATTGTCTTACATACACTCTTCATAAAATATACTTATAATATATAATATATATAATGGATAATATGGGCATTATAAGCATGTCATTTAAATAACACAGTACTCTCTCCTCGTCATGTATGGATAATATAATATATAAAGCAAAAAACAATAAACAGAATAACTTCGCTTAAGTAAGATTTCCAAGGATTAATAAATGCTACATGAATGCATGTCATTAGGTAGGGTTAGCTGAAGTTAATTAAATAGGAAGAAAACACGAAGGTGTACTTAAGGCGTAATTTTTTTTTGGAAATTAGATTTATTTAGGGTGAGATAGCGGTCCATTAGGTGGTGTAATAAGTGGTCACAATTCACCAGAGTTTTCAACTAATATACGAACTGAAGTTTTAAGTTTACGTAATTCCATATATTTTACATGAAAGAAAAATTTCAGCTCGTTTTACCACGAAAAAGAACACCGTGCGCTAAAAATAGTAAGATTTTTTAATTTCATATAAATGTTTTTTTTTTCTAGATTGATATGACATCTGTGCCAAATTGGCAATTTTCACGATAAGTAAAATTATACAACAAAGAAGTTCCATTAAATTTTGTGTGCAGAATCAAAATTCTGGTGCCGACATGATCAGAGTGTTAGAAAAGGCCTTCGGTGATAATTATTTGTGGCAAGCAAGTGTTTTTGATTGGTGCAAATTATTCAAAGATTCCTTTGGGTCTAAGAAAAGTTAAAGCACGATTGGTTCCAAAATTACTCAGTACTTTCGAAGAAAAGGGTCGTGTTAACGTCTGTGAAATAATGCTTTCCGACTACCAGGATGTCAAGAAACGTATTACCGCTGGTGATAAGTCTTGAACCTATGCTTATGATCCGCGAACTGATGACCAATCGGCCGAATATCGTGGCTAAGATGAGCCTAAAAACCACGCTAAAGCAGCCAAAAACCAAAGTTATGTTGACAGTTTGCAAGAAATAATATTTGATAACTATGTGTCATTTGAGCGAAGCTTTTCATAGCAAGAGGCTGTCAACTGCTGATACGATAATGCTCCGTTGTATACTGCGTTATTTCATTCTGAGTTTTTCGCCAAATTTTCAAACAATATCGTGCCCCAACCACCCGTTACTCTGCAAACTCAAACGACTCAATTGAAGATACGGATATTACACGCGAATCGCCACTCGCATGTTTCGAGGATTGGAAACCCCTTGGCAGAAGTGTGTTGGGGCCAAGAGGGATAACTTTTATGGGTACTATATAGATTTTGAAGAATATATGTACACATAATATTGAGAGTTTTAAAATTATGAACCAAGTTTTACTAGATTTTGCTCTTTATAATACCAGATAGAAGTAACTATAGAATGAGTTGTGCAAAAATTTCACTTCAGGGTGCAATTACACGAGTTTAACTTCTGGTTTTCTGAATTAAAGTCAAAATCAATTCTATAGTATTCAATAGTACTTATTTTTGAAGTTTCTACAGGGTTTTAGTTAAGAGTAGAGATGCCCTATAAGCCAAATACTACTATAGACAGCGAGACTCTAACTCCGGTAGCGGTAGTATGCCCATATTGCCATGGAGGGAGCCCCCTTAAAAATGACGCCCGCACAATGGGTGGGTGAGAATGTATTACATAACACTGAACCCGAGCACTGTACAGGCTAAGGACAATGTAGGTGTGATTACCAGCGATCTAGTTTCCGATCGATACATTGACAGCACCCCCAATAGCTGTGCATAGCCTAGTAAAACCAAAATAAACCACCTGCTCGTTATCCTAGTGTGCGACATGAATGTTCACCACACGAAATGGGACAGCACAAACCGCTACAAGAGGGGAATCTTGGAATTATTATTAATTTAAGTATTGAGGTTGAGAACCCACTTTCGTTACCAGGAACAGAAGGGAGAGGCTGGACATCACATTAGGAACGAATTTATTTAACAATGGAGGGAGTCATCAGACCCCTCCACGGCAGATCATAGAATGATAAAACTTAAGTAGAGTTGGGCAGCCAGACAACAATACTACAGCTTCTGGAGTAGAGAGCATATTGTTATAGCTTACCTGATTCTCTATAGAGATTACCCAAAACCTTAACTGTCCAGGTCAAGCAAACTATCGGAGCTTAGGTGAGGAGTATAAATACAACTTAAGTATTTATAATAAAAAAATTAGCAAACTTTTAGGAAACGTTGTGAAAACGTCTCTCCAATACCGGAGGCAGCAAGGCTGTACAGAAATCCGCCTAGTGCAAAAGAAAGAGCTAGGGGCACAATATCATAAGATTTGGATCTTCCTGTGGATGCGTGCAAGACCGCTTTCTACTGCAGACTTAAGCATGTGGGATACGTGCGCTTCTTTCTAGAAATAGAAATGATCAATGAGTCAAAACTAACAAGGAAGTTTGAAGCTATCCGTAGCAGTACGGTTGAATGGAATGAGTCCACATTAAAACTGCTGCTAAGAGATATTACAATTAAGTGCTACACCGACGGATGTCTTAGGGTATTGGTGTGGGAGTTACAGGACCGTATACCAAATACTCCATACCTATGGAGGTCTCAACTTACAAGATTAAATCGCTACTAGTGCAGAAACGGCTAAATAGCTTTTCATGTCGTAAGCAAATGAACTTTATACGGGAGCTAGGACACAAGGGTATAACCGTGTATGCACTGGCTTGCCCGCTCTGCAGCTGCCACTAGAATTGTAGGACCGGAATCATATATTTAAGTTGGTCTTTATACAATAAAGTAGCAAATCCGCAAAGAAAAAAGGATGAAGTAGAAGTACTGGCAGCAACTAAAAAAACGAAAAGTTACTAAAGGGTGGTAAATGTAATCAATATCCCGAGAGACAAGTTCCGGATACTAAGCGCATTTTGCACTGGGCGCTGTAAGTTCTAGAAGCATCTAATATATGCGACATGGAGCCAGAAACTCCTGAGCACCTGATGTTATACTACAGTGTTGCCTGCAGACGCAGGATTTAGAATCCATGGATCCGTGTATCCGAATATTGAAAACCCCGCTTCAATAGCTCGTAGCAGATTACTGGAATTTATCAAAGATAGAGCCCAAAAGACCTTAGCCCGCGATGCAAACCTCAATCTATACCTATTTATCTATCTTCCGTAAAAGGGTTTGCCTTTTGCCTTCCACCTAAACAAACAAGACCCACTTAACGAGAGCAAGAGAACAGTGTCTTCTTAATAAAAATGAAATGATTGCATGCAATTTGGATGCCAACAAGGAAAGCTGCAGCATTTTGAGGTGTCAAAATGCCATCAAAATTTCCTTGATTAGCTCCATGTAAGTGTAAGTGAAGCACAAGATGGAAATAGAAAGCAAGAATATGGGCAGCGAAACATTTGATTAACACATGCACACATTGCATAAGAGGCATGCATGTAGTAGCAATGAGTTCGTACTGGGAAACGCACGTAAGCCATACAACGCAATTGTGTGAAGTGCACAATGTCAATTGGGAATAAGCACATGGAAGAATAGCGGTCTCATTCGCAGAGACTTTATTCGCAATGCAACTTTAAGGCAGCTAATTTCCAATTTAGAGCGAACCAAACCATGGAATCTATATTTACCGAACGACTTGAGGAGAGGAAGATTAGAACCTTACTTAGGCTATAAATCTAACCAAAATTTTACCAAACTTCAGTAAGGATGGTTAATATACATAGATCAATCTGTTCATATGTGAAAGATTATCTAAGAATTTCACCTTATCCTGATTAATACTCGAAAATGTCTCGTTGAATTCATCAATATGTTCATAGTCATATCCGATCGTTAGACCGAATGCATTGATTTTTTTTGGTCTTGTCATTTAGGTGTTTAATGATTTTTAAGATAAATGTCTACTTCTAAATTGTTCAGGCAAGCAAAAGTTTTCAACTCCTTACAAAGCAAAATGCGCTTATTAAGGTGTGAAAGATCAACCAAGAGCTAAAATATTTGGTTTTCTGGTTGCGTTACATTATTAAGCTGCTATCATATTGCTCATATTTTCCAAAAATAAAAAAATAAAACAGTTAGATGCAACATTCTGAAAGAGGAACTCTAAAGATTTTGTCCTTTTAGGAATACCTGCGCTTCATGTACTTCTAATTCATTTAGTAAGAAGTTTTCAAAAATATTTCTTTTAATAAAAGCAGCTTTCGTAGAAAATTGAGTGGATTAAGTAAGCAATAGCACTAGCACAGCCGTGAAGCAAATGCAGGAGTAGATGCGCCATTGATACAAAATTAGCTGGCGTACGTGAGGAATTCAGAGCGTGTGTAAAAATCTTAAAGTACACTTATCTCTTGTGCATTTCGTTATGTGTACATACATAATAGCTTTGAATACCTACGAAGACCTACGAATGATACAAAATGCCTTGCAAGAAAATTTGGAAGTAAAATTAATTTATATTTGATTCAATACTTTCAACTTTCCGCCATGTAATATGAAGAAGACCGAGGTAAAGAACCAATATCGAAGCAGAGCTCCGGTAGAGTTTAACTAAGAAGCCACTATACACGCTACTGATATAACCTATCATTGATTTTGCTGGAGGACAAAAAGAGTTGGTAATTCAGCTGTTAGCAAGAGTTTATTATATTTACAAAGCTTAAATGGTTATACATAGTGATGTAGTATAAAAAGCAAAATATATATGTATTGAAATCGACTTCTTAGTATAGATTTACTAAAATTAATGTCTCCAGTAGAGAGACTTCTACTTTTTTTTAATAATAATACCCAACGATTACCCTCTCCCGCCCAACCTACGCGCGGGGCGCAATCCGCGAACGAGCGGAATTAGCCGCGTCATAAAAGGCAAGAGATTTTTAAGCGTTGCGATCTTATGCTGCTCAGCTACAGAAACAAAAATTTCAACAGCCAAAATTAAGAATTAGATTAAAGTTTATAATTTTTAAACGTTACTTGTTAGGAGTAAGATTTGTTAAGAGTAGATAAAATATTTTTTTTAATGGTAAAGAGAGAATCTGTTAGATCAAATGTGCTGGAAGGAGAATTGAAATCGTGACATATACGGCGGAATGGTTCGTTTAACTCGAAATTTGTTCTAGAAAATTCTAAAAGTAAAGGTCTAAACTGCCTAGTAGGGCGAGCGGGAATGTTAAAATTAATATCAGACAAGAGAGATGGGCTACGGACTGACCCATTGATGAGTTTTACAAGAAATATTATACCAAGCATTTCCCTACGACTAGCGAGTTTAGGGAGATTTATCAGTTTTAAACGGTTAGTGTAAGGGGGAAGATTTAAACTGGAATCCCAATGCAAATGCATTAATACAAAAAGTAAAAATTGTTTTTGAACGGACTCTATTTTCTCAGAATGAACTAGATAACAAGGGTTCCATACCACGGAAGCATACTCTAATATAGGCCTCACCAAAGATGTAAAAATAATTTTTGTGGTAAGCGGATCTCTAAATTCTTTAGACCAACGTTTAACAAAACCTAGAGCACCTTTAGCTTTAAAAACCATGGAAGATGTGTGAAGATTAAAATTAAGTTTGGGGTCCATATTTACTCCCAAGTCAACAAAACTGCGTTCTTGCTCCAACCGCAAGTTTTGTATTACGTATGAAGTAGGGTCTACAGATCTACGTGAAAAGCAAATCGTTTTACATTTTTTAAGATTCAATGGCATGTCATTTCTATCACACCAAGAAACTAGGTTGTTTAAGTCTGTTTGCAATTGACATCTTTCACTATTTGAGGTGAATGATTTAAAAAGTTTTACATCGTCAGCATACAATAAAACTTTTGAAAACTTAACAACAGATGACATGTCATTAATAAATAACAAGAACAGAATTGGACCAAGATGGCTATTCCCCTTTGGGTTTGCTTAATCTCATTGGTAAAGAGTATGCACCACGGTTTCCAATAACGGTGTTTACTGAATTCGGTTGTTTTAAGAGTGAAATAAAAAAGATACTCAAATGGGTCTGAGTTCATGGAAACTATTAGTTGTGAAATAAAAGACAGTATTTTCTTGTAAACAAGTCATACTGTCAGCGAAAATTTCAGTTCAGGCACAAAATTTGTGACACGGTTTATCAAATATTCGGGAGTAAAACTGAGTTAATCGGGTTCTTATGTCGGTTCTTTAGAATGGTGGATATGTCACTTGCGTTTCGTTTTATTTTTATATGTTTCTAGAAATCTAAGCTAAAACATTTAATTTTGTACTGCCAATAATATTACCGTTTGAGGGAAGTAATCACCTAAAACATATCAGTTTTTGTTAATAGAAGGAAGAAGTTGTGTTTCAACAGGACAACACCAGATTATACATATCGATAGTGGCTCGTTAGAAGTTCTGAAAGTTTTGTTGAAATAATCTTATGCCTCCAGTTTAGAAAGCGGTCCTGGACCAATAGAGGCTACCTGCTTCTACCTGTGGCGATTGATTTTGCTGGTGCAAAATTCTCCTCCAGTGAATCTTGAAAAAATTGACTTTCCCTGTGTTTTGCCAACGATAATAAGGGTTACCTAAGAGTGGCATTGAAATTAAAATCAAAAATTATTAAAACAAGCATGGCATATTTTTTCGAAATATAATCATTTTAAATATGCTGAATAAAATCTTTAATTTAATGCAAAAAATATGGATTTATTTTCACTGGATCTTTCGGAACCAGCTTCTACGTTGTAAAGGTCATGTAGTGTGGATCTCTGATATTACCCGGAGATTGTGCCAATATAGCCCCCTTTTCATTCTCGTCCATTTGTCTTCATGAAATTCAGGGATATTTTCTCACACGGTTAATGGTAAACAGACTCGCACATCACCAGCGAATTACCCTAACGCCCTTGCAAGTTTTCGCAAATGTCTGTTGATGTGCGCCAAAAAGATTTAACAGTACACATATACAAACATAGACATATATTTACACATACATTGGTGCATACATAAGTGATAAGCAGAAATTCAGTTAGACTCTTTCAACGCAAGCGTATGCGTATGTTTTACGCTCATGCGAGGGCGTATTCTCGCGCGTACTTTTCGCTTAAATTGTAGTATTTTATTTCAGCGGCAACGACTATTGGGAGTGACACTTGAAGTCTTCCACTGAAATCCTTGAAGTGTCTTGAAAGCGAAAATATTACCAGCACGCAGGGAAGCATAAGTATATGTGTGCGAATATGTAAGGAATGTGCGTGTGTGTGACATGTGGGTAATGACAGCGAGGATGTGGCAGGTTCAGCCTTTATCCGTCCAAGCAACAGAAGTGCAAAGGCGTTGTGCACACACATGTAATCACCATCGCGCAGGCAAATATATATGTATGTATATGTATTAAGTGCATGTATGTACATATGTATTTGTATGTTACTATAAACAAGCATGCGTTTTAATGCAGTAAAGAGTGAAAGGATATGGCGGCTCTGCACATCAATGAGCGCATTTTATTCCACCATCACCCATACATACAACCATAAATGGATTTGTGTGTGTACAAGGACCCATGCAAAGGGTGCAGAAATGGCAGTGCTTTTAAAGTACTCAACGAGGTGAATGCAGACAGGTGGAAACGAAATGCATTATCCACTTAACGAGCAGACGAATAGAGAGCAACAGCAGCCGGCTAATAAAAATGCACACATACTTATGTATATACCAGAGTGCCTTTCATCTCCCTGGCTTTAGATAAGAAATTCTATATATACTAGTGTGTGGGTGTGTCTTAGCAGCATCGGTGTAAAGCTGCCACAGCAACGGACACTGACGAATGCGTGCGAACGTTTCGGCAGCAAAAATGCTAAATTACAAACATTTCTCCATATGTGATCACATACACAAATCTACATCAAGAAAGGCGCTCGCATGCACATGTGTCTGCTTAAAGGTGCCGGCTTCATCATTGTGTATGTAGCGTGGAAATTCGCCTTAGCTATCTGATGTACGTTTGGCCTTGAAGGCAATGCATCTTTAGAAATTAAGAAAACATTTTTCGTATACAAAAGCTCGACTTATAAAATGTAATTGCTAAGTTATTAAGTAATTGATACGCTATTATTTCTACCTTGTCTTTAGTGCATTGCATACACTTTTAAAAGTGTATTTACAAAGAGTTGCTCATACCTATTTGTAAGAGAGAGAAGTCTACGCAAAATCATAAATATATGTATAATATATGGTCTTCGAAGCTTTCTTTTGCGTGTTACAAACATCGTGGCAAACTTAATATATCATGTTGAGGGTATAAAAAAGTTGCGAAATTCAATAACTTAATCGAATAAGCTGATTGAATTACATCCTCCCCAGAGTGTGAGCTGGTTTTGGGACCCTTCACGTAAAAATCACTCCCAATGAGTCTCGGCTGATCGCCCCCCTTTTTGATAATGACCACTGCAAACGTATTATTAACGTAGCTGATTGACGACATCACCGCCTTCCAAGAAGTGCAATAGACGGTGCAGGGACTTGGACGAGTAGGTCCTTGTGGGATTTACTACAGAACACGAATTCGGAGAGCATCAGAGCGAAGTTCTTCAACATTTCGCTGATTTGCGCCCACGCCCCGACGGGAGAGGAGGATGATGTGACCAAAGATGACTTCTATGACCGATTGGATCCGTTTATTGATGCTCAATAATCCATTCAACAAAATTTTTTAGATGTGCATGGTCATTAGGGTCAGCTGCGTTAATTGAAATTAGGTTTTAGTGAGTACACGATTAGAGAGCCTCTTGAAATTTTCAATTCTTTTCCACGACTACGAACTGAGGTTATTGGATTGACACCGACGCTCACACGCGTTCGCTATTGTCATTTGAACGATGTGTGTTTGGTGTCTCCAACGGATTCTGCCTTCCTGTTTTTTTTTTATTTATATTATTCCGGCGTTATTTGTCAAGAAATTTTCAAACTGCAGCCACCGAAATTTCATAATTTTTGAAATTTTGTTTAATAAAGACATGTTGTTCCATTGTGCAACGCTCCATTTTTATTAAGTCTACACTTCCAGCAAAGCAAATGGGTCTGGTAGGGAACGAGGGCAAGATTGAATATTTCCTGTCACTCGCGACTAGGCTTCGAGGTCACTGTTGACCAGTATTAACACCAACAACAATCTTAACGCAGAATAACTCTTGTCAACGGATGTTATTTCGGACGCCCCTATTTTTTCGAACAAATTTCCAATCAATTTAAGATGGCGGCAGAATAATCTTCCTGTGTTTTATGGCTGTAATTTAAAAAAAAAAAATCTTTGATTTTGCTTGTGGATTATTTTTATTTGGTCTTTTAAATTTTTTTACATCAAGTCGGGAATCTGATATCATGTAAATGGTCGCCGCCACAGTTGATTGTCATTTGAGCCCTCTTTATGGAATAGGCTAAAACTTCCGGCGATATGCCCTCATATTCTTGCGGGTACAAGAGTCTGAGGCTTGTTGACATAAACCCGCAAATTCAAAAATCTCCACAAAAAGAAGTCTGCAGCGGCTGGCCAGTGCAAATCGCCAAAACGGGCGATTAGGCGCCCGTGAAATGCATCCTTCAGAATATAGGTTGTAGCACGTGCAGGGTGTGCCCTTGCACCGTCCTGTTGCACCACATCTTTTACAATGGCAACTCATCAAGTTGCAGCAAAAAGAACTCGTTCATTGCTCTGTAGCGCTCACCAATCACAGTAGCCCTTTGGTCCGCGACGTCTCCGAAGAAGTAATCATAACTCATGAGTATTTTTCATGAAAAATCATCTTCCTCTTGGTGGTGATTAAGGATGGCTTGAGCGTATGTTAGACGCGATTGGCGGTCAGCAGCTAACAGCTGATGCACCGTCTGGACTTTGTGCGGAAACATCTTCAAATCTTGTACCAAAATTTGCTGTAAACACCAAACTGATACCCATTTGCGTGGCACGTCGTCTGATCCACGTCGATGACGCTTCCATGACATCCTCGGCAACAGCAGCAATATTCTCTGCAAAACGGCTGCTCCGGGGTCTGCCACACCTGGCAGCATCTCGTGTTGTGCCAGTCTCTTCGAGGAGAGCGGCTAAATATATGAATATATTGGTATGGTATACTAAAATCTAATCAATAACTCATTACGCCATAGACATTAAATTTTACCTCCAAGATGGTATGGGAATGTTATATGGAAGCTGGTTTGAAAATTGGACGATGGGCATGGCATCAATTACTTTTTGGTGAAATTACATATCTTGGGACTCGACAGACCGATTTCGACAAAGTTTGGTACGCGGCATTCCTTTTATATTCCTGAGGCACCGTGCGAAAATCGGACTACAACCACGCTAACTTTCCATATAACACAATTTTAAATTCAATTTGATTATTCCACGTCAAGATATAATTAATATAACGTAATACAATTTTTCACTAATAATTCCGTTAAAGTATGCCACCTTATGAGCAAAAAGTATCCAAGTCCAAGTGTTTGAGCTTTTATGTACGGAATATGTGGACCCTAGGATTTTTAGTTAAAAACATCGGTCAATGTGGGAGTTCTATCGGGTGATTTTTTAAGAGCTTGATAACTTTTTTAAAAAAAAAAAACGCATAAAATTTGCAAAATCTCATCGGTTCTTTATTTGAAACGTTAGATTGGTTCATGACATTTACTTTTTGAAGATAATTTCATTTAAATGTTGACCGC
>NW_017537068.1:1656843-1682795 GCF_001853355.1 Bactrocera latifrons
TCTTTCTCTTTGACACCATGTCTGATATCCCACGTGATCTGTCAAATACTAATGCATGAAAATCCTAACCTCAAAAAAATCACCCGATACAATTAAAATTCAGAGAGAGACTTTTCCAGACAAGATTGTTTCTGTGTATCAAGAATGGATTGATTCGAGTCAATACTTCCCTGAACCCCCATCTATAATTATCAGAACATGTTTTACTCATAATAGTGCCTAAAATAGATAAAATTTAGCATTCAGCATAGCTTATAAAAGTATTTATTTTCTTACACAAATAAAAAAAAATTAATAATATCTAAAGCTTAAAATGCGGCTAGTTCATGTCAAAAAAGTTTACATACACTAATGATTTTTTATATAAGTTAAAAGTTTTTAAAATAGTTGTAGATGCATTTATTATTTTTTTTGGCTTTAATTTTTTTGCAATTATTGCCCCAGACGTCGACGCATGCTTCTCCCTCAGTTTCTAGTATTATTTCAGGATATTTTACCCACTAAGTCCATAACCCTTCACGTACAAGATACGATGTGTATTTTAGGACGTTATTCAGTTGAAAATTTAATTTGCTGCTATTAACACCGGAACTTATTTTGTTAAAATTTTCGGATACATGTGCCAATCCATTTTTTAATTATAAAATCCAAGAGTCCAATGTATGGGATATACAATATAATTTAATGTGAATTTTTTTCTGAAAATAATATCTCTGTATCCCAAGAGTGCGTTGAATCGGATCATTACTTCCATGAGCCCTCATATACATACTTGATATAAAAGTATTCGAACTTCCAGGTGACTTTAAATATGCATATTTAGAATAATATTTGAGTTCTGTTGGCCTACCCCTCATATAACTATTACCAGAATTTTTGAACATCCGGCTGTCTTTGAAACCCAGGGAACATTTTTTTAATATGTGGCATGTTAATAGCAAATAGACGTAATCTGGCCGTTACTACCTAACTTCCATATACTACGTATACAGATTCTCGTTATTCTACCAAATCTTATGACAAATATGTCGGTCGGTGCATGAGTTATATAGAGTGTATGTATACATACATAAAATTTCGTAGATTCCGATACTCTGGTTCAAGTTTTACATCTTAAGGTATTTACCTGGATTTGATTCTTGCCGATTGAAAAAGTTTACTTGTAAAATGTTCGGTTGCACCCAAACTTAACGCTTTCTTACTTGTTTTATTATGGACTGACTTTGTCAAAAATTTCGTAGTGAATCTTGACAGAGCATTTAAAAACGATTTCATAAATCAGCGCATCAGTAAATCGAAGAACCTGCGCTTAATCGTGGAGAAACTACTACTAGAGGAGGGACTTTTGGTGCAAACATTCTTGCCACTTTCGCTTGAAAAATACTGTCGAAAGCATCGGTCGAGTGATAAAGTTTGATTCTTTAACTGGAAAGAGCGTTACCAGATATTCTTCGTAAAAAATGATGAACCATAAATTTTGAGGTTATTCAATTGAATTCATTTTCATGCATTATTATTGTTTTTACTTTTTTAACTAGTTGCTTTTTTAACCTTTTGCAACCAGTTGCTACGGAGTTTTATAGTTTTTTCACATAACGGTTGTACGTATTACCTAAAACTAAGCGAGATTGATTGAGGATGATGAGACTGTAACTTGCGTGGGTGAGTTCATTTCTACCAAAAAATTCGAGTTCGTAGATGGGCGTAATCGAAACACTACCACGCCCACAAATCTCCATTAACCGAAAACACATAAATAGATGAAAACGAAGGGCAACCAGGCTCACTCCCTATATAACGGTACTGTTAAAAGCTACTAAAATCGTAATAAATCATTAAATAAATACATCAGAGACACGAAATTTTTTGGTGAAAATGAGTGAAATCGGACGGCCACGTCTATTTCCCATATAAACCGATTTTAAATTCAATTTGATTTTTCACTCTTCAGTGCACAAATCAAGAAGTATTAGTAAATAGTAAAGGGTCAAAAATTTGGCCCAAAAAATGTCTTTAGTGTATGCCACCTTATGACCAAAAACTGTTCAAATCCAACAAAAACTGCTCAAGCGCATAGATACCGACTATTTGGACCTATAAATAGTGTATAGTTGACAATGCTATGTCTGCATGTCAAAAATGGGTTGAATCAGGACAATTCTTTCCTTAGTCCCATATACCTAACATAAATGTTTCCCAACCTCCGGGTGATTTTGCACCGCATATATCGGCCAATATGTGAATTATGCCTAAAAGGAGAGGGCGTGTTTTACTCATAGCAGTTGATTTTTATGCCTAAAATAGATAAATTTGAGCGAAAACTTGATACAGTCCCTATATAACTTATATCGGTACTTTCGAACACCTGGCTGACTTATATTACTAGGTTGTGGTATTGGGGAAAATATATACAAAGATACAAGCTGGTCGATACTACCTCAACTTCTATATACTACATATAATGGTTTTTGTTTTTCCTACACAATTTATGTGTCTGTCAGTATAGGAGTTATTTATGTATATACTTGTATAATAATGTATATGTATATACAAAATTGCTTGGATTTCGATCGTCAGGTTGAAGTTTTACACCATAAAGTATTTCCCTGGCTTTGAATCCCAAATTCTTATGGAGTTTTTGGTTTATATTATTTATTTTACTTCGCAACGCGACTGAATACCAACTTTGTAGATGATGAAAAATTTTGCTTCTAGAAATTTATAATCTTTTCAAAAAAATTAAAAACTCGTACTACATTTTTCTTGTTGCTTAGTCCAAAAAGCTCCTTTACATCTTGCCATGCTCTGCTTAATGGAGGCATGCTTTAAATTCTAAATTCCTTTAAATTTATTTCTAGTCACAAGTATCTCCCATATGCGCTACTATTACAGAAGGAGGATTACATAATAACCATAATGCAACATCCACTCAATCTTATTAAGTTCTTAGTCTATTCTCATTAAAATATTATTATCATTTACAAAGCAAAATATTTCAGCACAAATATTTATGAACTCACCGTACATTCGAGGGACCTAGAGCATATTGTAAATGCTTTACAAATTAGCTGCAGCAAATGCGCAGAGAACAAAAATAATGGGCATAAATATTATAGAGAAATGAAATAGCCATTGGCGGAATTATTGCCAAATATAACCAGAGCCAGCTGCTGCTCAAAGTTGATCGGGTTAATGGCCAAACAAGGCGATATAAACTGACAACCACTCGCACTATTAATGCTAAGATGTAGAGCTTTTGCTGTCGTCCCTGCTGTTGTTGCTGCTGTCTATGTACTTAATGAATGCTGCCATATTGCAGCAACGTCTTCGCTTATTGTTATGTACAAGCATTTGCTGCCAACCAAGCAGCCAACTGGTACAGCAATCCTTAGTAGCTTTGGGTGTTTGTATGTATTTCAATAATATTTGGCGAAGCTGATGGAAGACAGCATATCGCAGAGAACTAGGAGAGACCAGATGTTGAAATCAATTTATGGTGTACAAGTGTGTTTTGACAAAACGTTTCACACACAATTAAAAGAGCATTCAACACATTGATTGACCATTGAGTGCCGTAGGACGCACGAACGGTCGTATGAGGTAACAAATGGATCTGAAGAGAAGCGAAGGACAGAACAGAGACAGGTCAGAGAAAAAGCATGATTACACTAGTGCAGCTTTAGTGAATCTGAAGCTGCCAGAGACCGTGTACGAGTTGAAGAATTATGACTGCTGTTGTAGCGATTTCAAATGTGACGCTTCATTAGGTAGCAAGAACAAGAGCAACAATGGTCTGAAGAGCGTATGGGTATTTACTGTTATTATTTTCGTTTGATTGTTGTTGTACATAAGATTTTATACCTTAGCAACATGTCGCATGGGTAGTGAAATAATTTTGTTTAATAACGGTTATTTGTAACGCTAAAAATTATACTATATACTATAAGGTTAAAATAATCACGAAAGTGACAAAAACAATATTCTCGGTTGTTAATTCCGACACATGGACGAAGATTGACACCTAGTATGGTTTTTTAGTTGTAACTTGACTGAAATAATAAAGCGCTCTCTAACTATCTAACTAAAAAATTTTTTAATGAAATTATAAAAAACTTATCAAGAAAAGAGAAATGCTTTTCAAAATGTGGTAACATACAAAATCGGATTAGAACCACGCTTACTTTCTATTGAACGCTAGTTTGAATTTTATAGACTCATTTCGATTTTGCAACGGACAACTCAGGCAATATATTGAAACAAAATCTAGAGGTCCTCAGAAGCGAATAAATCCTACGAAATTGGCTGGAATCGGTTCCCAGATCCACAGGGTAACTAGTTAATGAATAAATTTCAGCAGCTGGACTATATTTAACAATAAGGGATTCGGTATGATATTAGCTTCGTCATTTAACGACAATGACAATTCGACTCCGGCCGACCTTAGACGAACCTTAATTGTCATTTCAACATTCTAGGCAAACACACCAACCAATACAAATTGGCGCGCCACAAATTATACTTTAGTGGCGAGAAAGAAAAGTCGCCAAGTGCGATTTCCCGCACTTTTGCTACACGCTGCAACTGCACGACAGAATATCGTTAAAATGGATAATCGAACGGTACAAGTGACTCAACGAAAGCGACCATGTAATGCAGTAACACTCGCACACGCCACAAATAACAAATACATACATCAACAATAAGAAACAACAATGATGTGTGTATGTTTCCCGACAACAGCCAAAGGAGCAAAGGACGACTGCGATGCAGCGCCGAAAATTTTTTCATTCATACAACACTTAGCAGAACTTTTGGTGTTTTTGTTGCCACTCGCATAACACTTTGTAATTTTTTATGACTCTCCAAAATAAATAAACACTCAATACAATAAATCTTCGTATGTGAATAGACTCTCGAGACCGACGCCACATTTGTTTGTTCGACATTGTCATTGCTAGCGTCGCATTACCGTTGCCGCTATGGGTCCGGGTAACATCTGACAATGATGGCAACAACCATAATGTTGCTGCGCTAATGTAACCGCCAGGAAGAAAAAAGAAGAAGAAAAGCAAATTATGGAAGTGGTGCGTCTGATGATGGTGATGATGCCGTTGATTACGGTGGCGAGTTGAAAACGGTGGTGTACATGCATACGCACTTCGTTGTGCGGTATTGTGCACCGTTGTAAATTGGCAATGTATTTTCGCACATAGATATGAAGCTTCCGTGCTTCCGAACAGAAGTGCGCATCCTGGAGAACGCGCTTCAAAAAGACATAAGTAAATATTTTTTTAACAAATATAAATGAGCAGATATGTATTGCTGCCAACTCTTGCCTAGAGAAAAAACTCTATTTAGTATAGCCGTAAAACACAAATTTTCCAACATAAAATTCTAGGGAAGAAAGTGATGTGTAAACAAATAAGGAAGAACTAACCTAATATAATTTTTTTGTTATAAGATGGCTCACCTCAAAGGCACCATTCGTACAAACTTCCGCCCGAACTTATATGGTTCTTGATTTGTTGTCTGGATAGTGATATAATCAAGATAGTAATGTAGGAATATCAGAATAATTTTATATGCTGAAAAAAGCTTTCTGTGCAAATTTAGGTATTGGTCATTGAAACGGAGACCAATACGCCTACGTACCAAACCCTTAACTCCATTGTCTTTGCTTGTTTATTTGCCCCACGGAAATGCCGTTGAGCATAACATCGTGAGGCCAAGCTTAGCCATTCGGCTCCTCATTCACGTTATTTCGGCCTACTCCTCATTCATCCTTCTTCTGCTTTCCCTGCTTTGCCACTCATTCCTTCTTAGCTCTTTCAGAAATATAGCACACCACGCTCTCACACTATCCCACACTTCTTTCGAATCTATCATAAATCGCACTATGTTATCCGGTGTCACTCGTTCCGTCGTCAGTTTCGGTAGATCGGCTCTCTTCTTTTCATATCGTCGGCAGAAAAAGAAGATGTGCAGCGTATTTTCTCCGCTGCTGTCACAAAAGGAACAATTCGTCCCGTCGTCATGTCCATATTTATAGAGATACTCTCTAAAACACCCGTGTCCCGTCAAAAACTGCGTCAGGTAGAAATCTGTGTCTCCGTGTTTTCTTTCTACCCATGCTTGTACATTTCTAATTAGCGTATAGGTCTATCTCTCCGTCGTAGCCGCATCGCATTGTTTTTGCCACTCATTGAGGCTTGTTTGCCGCTTTGTGTGATACCGTGCGAAATACACGTGTGACCCTAATGGCACTAAGCCGCATTGCAAACTTCGCTCTCTTGGCATACGTCTTTTGCTGTGATGCTGGTCCTCATATGGGAACCGCGTACATTATAATTGATTGCCCCCTCTTATTTTTGCCATTACCAGCTTATAGGCATCACCCCATGGGTTTTGGTCGATTTTTGTGCAGAGTTCTTTAAAGCAGCAGAATTTACTTTTCTTAATTGTTGCTTTTAAAGTATGCGCGTAGTTGCGTTTGTTCCGTGAGTCCCCCGACTCCTTTGGCACCTCCTTCTCGCTTTGTGGCATTCCTTCCTTACTATGCCGATCTCCTCACTCCACCAGTAAACAGACGCCATTTTTTTTCCTACTCATAGAAGCGTCGCTTGCTTTACTAATGTGCCTCATTAGGATCTCCGCTTGCTGATTTATATTTTCCTCCCTAGATTACCATCTAGTAGGAGCTTAAAGAGTTCAACGTCAAGGGTTTCTATTTTCCACCCTTTCCTTTGTACCGTCTTAGCGGGCATACACCTTCGGTTGTTCGTGGAGTGTTTGATTTCATACATAATTGCATAATGGTCACTATGCGTGTAAAGGTCGCACACCTGCCAATTTGTTGTCCGCTGCAGAGAGCTGCTAGCGAAGGTCATCTCAATAACGGAGCCCCGGCCGTTCTTCTCTAAGGTGTTCTGGTTGCCGGTGTTCAACAACACCATGTCTAGCGACGAATGTCTTTAGTAAGGTATCTCCATGCCTATTTGTACAGATGCTAACCCACTCCATCGCTCAAGCATTGAAATCGCCAGCGACCACATTCCTCGTAGTTGATGAGATTTCTCTGACCAGCTCGTCCAGAACTTTATCAAAATCACTCTGCGATATGCTTGGTGGTACATAACAACTGTAGAAATTGATCCCAGAGATTTTCGCTAAGAATGATTTCCCCAACAGCGGTTCGTCTTGAAACATTTTCCCTCCACATGAACATTTGGCAGCTTTGTTCGTATTGTCAGAGATCCATGACGCGTCGCTTATATTTTTATACTGTTCACTTAGGATAGCTATATCGACCTTCTCCTCATAAACCGTCTGCTTAAGAAGCTCTTGGGCAGCCTCCATTTTTTGGTGGCTTTACATGCTTCTTGATACAACGGACACTTTTTACTACCAATTTTGTGGTCGGTGTTTTGCCTGCCCTTTTTCTTACATGCACTACATGACGGATTTTCTTCGCTCTTATTCTGCAGGGAGATATGTATTCTTTTTAAAAATTTCCAAACCACAAGTACCGGTCCTTAATTTGACTCGTTGTATTCTTCTTCTTAATTAGCGTAGACACCGCTTGCGCAATTATAGCCGAGTTAACAACAGCGCACCAGTCGTTTCTTCTTTTTGCTACGTGGCGCCAATTGGATACTCCAAGCGCAGCCAAGTCCTTCTCCACTTGGTCCTTCCTGGAGGTCTTCCTCTTCCTCTAATTCCCCCGCCGGGTACTGCGTCGAATACTTTCAGAGCTGGAGTGTTTTCGTCCATCCGGACAACATGACCTAGCCAGCGTAGCCACTGTCTCTTAATTCGCTGCACTATGTCAATATCGTCCTATAACGTATCACCGCTCATCGTTCCATCGAATGCGATATTCGCTGTGGCCAACGCGCAAAGGACCATAAATCGCAGAATTTCGCTGAACTTTTCTCTCGAACACTCGCAACGTCGACTCATCCGTTGTTGTCATAGTCCAAGCCTCTGCACCATATAGGAGGACGGGAATTATGAGTGACTTATAGAGTTTGATTTTTGTTTGTCGAGAGAGGACTTTGCTTCTCAATTGCCTACTCAGTCCGAAGTAGCACCTGTTGGCAAGAGTTATCCTTCGTTGGATTTCCAGGCTGACGTTGTTGGTGGTGTTTACGTTGGTTCAAAGATAGAAGAAATTATCTACGACTTCAAAGTTATGACTATCAACAGTGACGCGAGTGCGACGACTGTTTGTTTGATGACAGGATATATTTCGTCTTGCTCTTGTTTTCTGCCAGACCCATTTATTTTGCTTCCTTGTCTGGTCTGGAGAAAGCAGAACTAACGCCAGCAACTGACCACTCTTATAGAAGATGGATCTTCTCTATTTAGATCTGCAGCTCGAATTATTTTCTCCAGAAGCAGGTTGAAAAAGTCGCAAGATAGGAAGTCGCCTTGTCTGAAACCTCGCTTGGTATCGAACGGCTCGGAGAGGTCCTTCCTTAAACTCCAATCGTTGGGCTTGCTTTCGTCCGACTATATTTTACAAAAAAGCTGATGCGTACTCCTTATCAGTTCTTCGCCGCCGTGTTTGAATAGCTCGACTGGCAATCCATTCGCCCCACCGCTTTGTTGTTCTTCAGGCGGGTAATTGCTATTCGAAGTTCATCCTGGTAGGGCAATAGAACGCCTGCTCCATCGTCATCGATTGGGGAATCGGGTTCGCCTTCTCTTGGCGTTGTGCGTTCACTGCCATTCAACAGGTTGCAGAAGTGTTCCCTCCATAATTTAAGTACGCTCTGGGCATTGGTGACTAGATCACCTTTGGGGGTTCTACAAGAGTATGCTCCGGTCTTGAAACCTTCTGTAAGCCGTAGGCAACGCAGTCTCTCTCCCATCACGAATGCCACACCAAACTTGCGCTCCTTTATATGGCCACTGTGGTAAATGAAACAAATTCCTACTCGTATCTGTCCTTGTTCCGTCCATCACATTTCTTGGGCGGAGCTGATGTCAGCCTTTATTTTCACGAGGACATCAACCAGCTGGGCAGCGACAGCTTCCCAATTATGGGGCCGGACGTGGACGTGGAAATAGTCTGCGTCATGCTTTCTTAAATTGCGGAATCGTATGTTAAATGTGTGTACACTACAATTATACAGGATGACGAATAGATCCACAGAAGGAAAAGCTAAAACGTCGTCCCCTTGATAGTCTCTTCTTCATAATTCGTAAGGTGTCGGGGACTAAAGTATGTATCGGCAGCCATCCTCCAGTTTTTTTTTTTTTTTTTGGGAAATATTTCTCTGTAGCGACAACACCATAAAAAAAGAAAATGAGTAGAGCGATTTTAAGTGAATGACAATTCGAGCCTACAGACACAGTAATAATCTTGGCATGTTGATTTTTATATGTTTTAACAATCGTAAACTTCGAAACAGTGTTAAATTGTAAAAATCAGCGCAGTCAGTCACTGACGCCACAAGTTGAAGACGCACGCGCTTTTATCACCAACATACTAGCAAGCAGCGGCGCCACGACTAGACATGCTTTGAAAGCTATCTAAGAGACTGAAATAATTTTGTGCAAGCAGTCGCTACATTTTTGACTAATGTTCGGAAGTATCTGTAGATGTGTGAACATGTGCTCGTATTGGTACGCGTTTGTAACATCTTCGACGAAGCAATAACTCAGCCACAAATCGATGTTTTATGATTGTGTTGCTTGCAACTTGGCCTGGTTGGCCCAAAAAAGAAATGGTGAAAAGTATTACACTTCTATTTTTTGCGCCACTCACTTTCGTTATGGAGTACCTCCGGACTCAATGATATATGAGCGTATGGCCAAAGAACTTGCTCCAGTCCAGCAGTATTGCGAGTCGAGACAGCTGAAAATTACGAGCATAGACAAGTCGAAACAGTGGCAATGGCTGTGACTGTGGTGCTGTGAGGCACACGAAAACCGAGCCCGGTATATGAGAGTGCATATAACGGAAACGGCAGTACTAAATCAAATGCTGTTTGCCGAAAAATTCAATCTATTACCAACAAGCGGCTTGGTGGAAATGGACTAAATATATATTTGGATGTATGTAAATGCCGTTAAATGTACTGAAGGCTTACCGTATTACAGTTATTCACTTACACATACGAGGACCCCTCGATAAGTACCTAGCCACCTTTTTAACCGATCAGACATTTTCGTCTTCATCGGATGAAGACTACAAGAGAAAGAGAAAGAGGATACCTCCACTCCGTTGGAAAGACCAGGCGGAGAAGGACTTGGCTTCGCTTAGAATTTCCGATTGGCGTTGCGAAAAGAAGAAAGACTGGCGCTGTTAACTCGACTATAATGGCGTAAGCGGTGTCTAGGCCAGTAAAGAAGAAGAACGGGTCTCACGGTAACGCTTTACGTCAGGAGTGAACAATCTGAATATCCATCGGCTACATTGAAAGCTGTTAATCCAATTTTAGAAAGTCGAAATTGAAGAAGAAGTGTTTAGTTTCGCAAGGCTATATGATGTCATTGCTTCCCTTTTCTAACGCAAGAGTCGTGGTATTATCCAACCGCCCTCGAGTACAAACATTTGAGAATGTGTGTGTTAGCACCAACACCCAACATTTAAAAAGGAAGCTACAATATAATATCCTTTTCGGCTTTCCGGTATTTTCCAATTTTCGTAAGAGGCCCAACGCTTATGCTAGTCTCAATTGGGCTAACGAAAATGTTTATACCGACGAGTGTTATCCTTCTGACGCATAGAAGGCGTTACATACGTCTGTGGGGGACAACAAGCTAAAACCAAATCCCCAACATATACTATGTAGTAAGCCGAGCACAAACAAAGTGCCAGAACGCCTGTCGAACTGACAAACACAGAGCCCTGGCAGCAAGCAGCATATTTAGCCACAAGCGGCAGGCAACTATTGCCAATAACCTGGCCAACCCGACTGGGACTGTTAGCCGAAACTCCAGCAAAGCTTAAACCAAATATATGAGCTTTATGTATGGGTCGTTATGAACACACATCGTATGTGTTGTTTAAGAAGGCGCTAGAGACTCGCAGCAAACTGCAAATAAATAGCAGCAAATATGGTGTAAAGGAAGTGCTCGGTGGCATATGGGCCGAAAACATGGAAAAGGTTGTGTGCCAAACAAGCGAGTAAACAAAAAAACATCAAGAAAAAAAATAAATGTATTAAACCGAAAATGGAAAAGTAAAAGTGTTTTCCGGTAGAAAATTATTAGCAAATAAATAAGCAAATCCTTTCTGGCGCCATAAATTACCTTTCATTTCCGTTTGCCGCACCAAAGACGCCGACCGAAAGAATTTATGGACATTTGTCTGTGTGAGTATAGTCCAAACAGTTCGACTGCTGTTGTTGTTTGCTTCTGTAGTAGGCATTTGTCTTAAGCCGATAATTGGCATGCCTACAAAGTTGTTTGTATTCGGCTTGACAGCAGTTACATTGGGATTTCGCTGCCTCGCTTGCTTCGATCACTTTCTTCGCCACCTTTTTGCAACGCTTCTTAAAGAATTTTTAGGATTTATTTTTCCCATTGCAACTAAAGGCTGCAAAAGAAGTGTAGTTTAAAGAAATTACAAAACGGGTGGAGAAAAATTGTTCCATTAAAGTCAATTTTGAATTAAACTGTTGAGATATTATAAAATTTAATCTTAAATAATAAAGGCATGCCAAGAAGTCAAATTAATTTAATTAAATAAATTTATAACAACATTTATGAAATTCTACATCTTGTAAGTCTCAGTCATATCTACTCGTTATTTAGATATTTACTTTTCTTCTTCCTCTTTAATTACATAGACACCGCTTAATCGATTATAGCCGAGTTAACAACAGCAACAGTCGTTTCTTCTTTGCACAATTTGGCGCTAATTCGAAGTTGAGGTCTTCCTCTTCCTCTGCTTCTCCCGGCGAGTATTACGTCGAATACTTTCAGATATACAGTTTTCATCGATACGGACAACATGACCTAGCCAGCGTAGCCACTGTCTCTTAATTCGCTGCACTATGTCAATATCGTCCTATAACGTGTCACCGCTCATCGTTCCGTCGAATGCGATATTCGCTGTTTCCGAAGCGCAAAGGACCATAAATCTCCGCAAAACCTTTCTCTCGAAGTCTCGTTACGTCGACTCATCAGATGTTGTCATCGTCCACGCCTCTGTACCATATAGTAAGAAGGGAACAATGAGTTTTTTATGGAGTTTGGTTTCTTAATTGCATCCTCAGTCCGAAATAGCATCTAACGGCAAAGTTATTCTGCGTTGAATTTCGAGTCTGACGTTGTTGCAAACCCATACGCTCCGCCTCCTTATCCAGTCTTGAGAACGCTGAACTAACGGTGCAGTTGTTGAGGCCAGTGACGTCGATATTATCGGCGTACGCCAGCAGCTGTTTTTCGGGGATACCAAATTCAGGCATCGCGGCATAAAAGCAAACTTCGCTCTGGGCAATGAAACGTCCACTCCATTGTTATCGATTGTGTTACGCATTCACTGTCATTCAGCATAGCTGAAGAATTTCTGCCTACATAATTTTTTAAGCTCTGGACATCCGCCACTAAATTATTTCTGAGGGTACTAAAATAGTGTACTCTGGTCTTGAAACCATCTGTTAGTCGCTGCATTTTTTCGTAGAATTTTTGAGCATTACCAATGTCGGGCAACTTATCAAGCTCTTCGTACATTTTGGCCTCAGTCTTTTTTTGTCTGCAAATGCGTTTCATTTTCCTCTTCAACTCTAGTTATCTATCCCATCGGGGTCCTGCATAGCAGAGATAAAGCGATGCCCAACTCTTCTGTCATTGGAGATGAGAGAGCAGCTCACCTACCCGACGTTGACAGTTGACTGGAACGACTGGAACGCTATTTCATCCATTTCCACACTGTCGGTAAGAGATCTTATAACATTTGCGCTAAGTGTATAGCTTAAATGTATTAGAAGACGGAGCGACTCGCACCTTTTAAAACATTTTTAATAACAGGTCACCGTTGCTACTGCGATCACACGTGCCAAATTACAATTTTGTATCTTAATTTATTGCATTATTTTTTGTTACCAGGGAACGTGCTTACCAAGTTTTTTCAAGATATCTCAATTTTCCTCAAGTTACAGCTGTAAGGTCCGACGTACGAACGGATAGACACTCGAACTCTTCTTGTCATTCTAGTCATTTATACAATATATATTCATAACTCCATATCTATCTCGGTTAGTTTTAGGTGATACGTGCAATCGCTAGCTGAACAAAACTACTGTACTCTGTATCAACATGTTGCAAGAGTAAACAATGATTTAAATAGTTTAGTTTTTAACTTAATAAGTATTGGGTATTTCAATTAAAACATAATGACTGTAGCTCATCATAATCAATAAAGCATATTTTCGGCGGGGCAGTCGAAGAACAGGAGTCACCGTACAGTGCATAAAATTGTTCTTTTTGTTTTTTCTTCACAAATGTGATTTTTCTTCACAAATCGGAAACGAATCATCAACCGATTTTTCTTTCACTAATTATTTTACTACCCTCGTAATTTCAAGTAAGATGGAGTGAAAATTTATATAACTTCTCCTATCTACAAATCTAACTAAGTGCCCCGTTTCTTATCTTGCTTTTCCTATATTCATTACTAAGAATTCTTGTTTTAATACTAAAGTAGTAGCAGTGATTTCAGCAATCCAAACGAGAATAGAAGCGCAAATGTACGGGAAGCTAAAGAGCTAAAGGTTCCTGTGAGTTCTGCACAACTTACAAACGTTAGTCAGCAATCGAAAAGCGTACGAAATCCAACTTATCAATTACCAAAGAGTAAAATATTAATATTAAACATGCAGATAGCAACTTAATTTAATTAGCTGCAGCAAATGCGTATAAATAATTCAACAGTTATGCTGAAGCAAATAGTCGACTTGCATTTGGTTATAGAAGTGGCGTGAATATCAATTGGTTGCAGCTGTCACACCCGACACAATTTCGCTATCAAAGAAGGAAGAGGAAATATGCATTTACGAATTTGAATATTTAATTTCAATAATTTGCTTAAATGCAGAGAGAGCTCTATATAAAATACCGATGTGTGTAACTATAAGTGATGTTACGTATTACAAGAAGATAGTTGTGAGTGCAGACACATCCAACATATTCAAAGTAAACAAAAAGTTGATTTTCCGTCTACCACTATAACCTGCTCATCCTTAGCCATTCAAGCCGCCAAACCTCATGCGCTCTATTTGGAGCTGACTGATACCTGTAAACATTTGCCTCACTTTTAAGTTTTAAATAAATTCATTCAATTTGAATTCTACGTTAGCATAGCATATATTTTCCGACTCCAAATTTATAGAAATTTGTCGATTTGTGCATAAGTGTTAACAGAGACAAAAATATCGGTACTCAAGGTGTGTGGAAGAGTAAGTTAAGTGCTGTCACATGTAAGATGACCTGATTTAATAAGTTAGAGAGAAAATGCATTAAATAAGTTTATTCACATGCTAACTTCATATTATCGTTATTGCTGAGACTTGGCTGAATTCTAGTTACTTTTTAAATGAATATTTTGACTCAAATCTCTACTATGTATTCCGTAAGGACAGAGATCATGAAAAAACTGGCTGTTTAAGAGGTGTTGGTGTTCTCCTAGCAGTTCATCGCAAATATCGTCCTCGTTTAATTATGCTTGATAATGATGATTCTATTCTGGACCAACTATGTATTTGTATCAATGACGCTCTGTTCATTGCAGTCTCATACATCCCTCCTAATAGTCCTCTGGAGTTGTATAAGTTGCACGCAATAATATTAAATAATGTGAAAGAGAATAATATTTGTGTTCGGGTCTGGTCTAGTTGTTCCTATAGTCCTGCTCTTATTCCCTCCAATTAATCGTCTTCTCAGGAGTTAGTACTCATCGATAGCTTGCTTGGTCTCAATCTGATTCAAATCAACTCTATTCAAATAGTTTGGATCGGTTTCTAGGCTTAGTGTTTCTCAGTGATAATTTAAAATTTAGGTTTCTCGATGGATTCTCTACAATTACTTTAGCTACCATTCATCATTCTCCGCTAGCATTTGAGGTGGATACTTATCTTTTCGCTCCTGTTAAACCTACTGATGGGCCTGGTTTTAATTTTGCATAGTGTGATTTTGAACGACTCAATAATCTGCTCGATGGGATTAAATGGGATGATCTACTTTCGGGACTAGATACAAAATTCTCTTCAACTAAATCTCATGTTTCTTTTGTTCAATATCAGCACTACACAAAACTGTTTAATGAATTGGATAAGTTTCTCTATAAAAGGTTTATTAATAATACGGAGTCTACAATTAAGTCGAACCCTAATTTCTTTTGGAACTTTGTAAAATCTAGAAAAGCGTGTTTGGCTATTCCTTCTGCATTACGGTGGGGTGATAAGTCAGCATTCACCCCTGGCGAAATCTTCAACTTGTTTGCTGAACTTTTCAAATCAAATTATACCCACGATGATCCTGGTAATAGTCCCACTTTTTCAGCTAATAATTTCCTTTCCATAAATTTTGGCACACTGCGTCTTTCACAGGATGATATTGCCAAAGYTATTTGTGATATTAAGTCTTCCTCCAAATTGGACTTGGATGGGCTTCCACCTGTACTTATAAAAAATTGTACTGCCTTGGTATATCCTCTCATGCTCATCTTCAATAAGTCTCTCCTCTGGGAATTTTATTTCTGACTGGAAATTGACACGCATTGCCCCTATTCTGAAAGGTGGTAGCAAAGATGTAGACTCCAATTACAGGCCGATCTCTAAACTTTCTACAGCTTCGAAAATTTTTGAGCGTTCTGTTAAAAATAAATTATTTTTTGCAGAAAAATCAATAATGAATGTCAATCAGCATTGGTTGCATTTGCATTTTCCGCTGGATTTCAGTTGGATTGTGTCTACACAGATTTCCCTAAGGCCTTTGATAAAGTTTCACACAATATTCTAATTAAAAAACTATCTTCTTTAGGGTTTCATTCGGTCTTCTTGCAGTGGATTAAATCATATCTGCACAATAGACGATGCGTTGTCAGTGTCGATGGAGTGTCATCTGATTCATTCCTTGCGTCTTCGGAAGTGCCACAAGGAAGCGTCTTGGGTCCACTTCTCTTTGTGCTGTCTATCAATGACTTTGCCTGCTGCTTCTCTATCGCTAACTTTCTATTATAGGGAGATGATTTAAACATTTTTGCAATAAACAAAAACTCTCAAGGTGTATTCAAACTTCAATGTGATATTGATGCTTTTTATGATTGGTGCCTGAAATCGAAGCTTTTTCTGAATCTGGAAAAATGCTCTCAGATCACTTATGGTAGGGGACGTAACATCTTATCTACAAGTTAAAATATTTCTAATTGCGTCCTAAAATGTGTTACTGAAATCAAAGATCTTGGGGTAATCTTTGACAACAGATTTTCTTTCAGTAATCACATCAACTATATCACTTCTAAATCATTCTCTGTGCTCGGCTTTGTCTGTCGAAGTGCTTTAAATTTTTCCGAACCCTACACGTTACAATTACTGTATACATGTTTTGTGCGGTCCATTTTGGAGTACGCAGTGTTCATTTGGAGGCCACATTGCATATCGTCAATTAATAGGATCGAGCGTGTCTTAAATTTACTCTCCGCTCCCTAAAGTTTGTCGACCCCATACCATCGTATACATCTCGTTTATTGCTTTTACATCTTAAATTACTAGATAATCGATGGTCTGTTCTCTGCCTTTCATTTGTTTTCAATGTAATTAATGGAAGTATTGACTGTCCATATTTATCAGGGAAAATTAACTTCAATACTCCTCAGCGTTGCCTCAGATATATTTCCTCATTTTATTACAAAAAAGAAAGTACTAATTTTGCTGAATATCTCCTCTCAAGCGTGCTATGAGTGAGTTTAACTCGATTTCCGAGAAAGTTCTTCTTGATTTTTCGCACTCTTGGGTATCCTCCATTAATACCCTCAATTCTGTTTTTTAATTTAAGTTATCTATCCATGTAATTGTAATTTAGTTTATTTAGAGTTCTAATTTGCATCAAAATTTCTTCACTAGTCTGTAAGAATTAATGTTATAGACATACTAAATAAATAAATAAATAATTGAGTACTTTCCCAAATATGAGAGAGCTATTCTAAAATATAAACCTACTACAATTTTTAAAATTATTAAATTATACTTCATTATAAATTCTTTTTAAATACATAGAAGCATTCGATGGATGGTTCCGACATAGGATTACGAAATAAATTTTAAACTTTCACAAAACTCGAGAGTATAATTAGTAGGTTATCAGAATTTGTTCTACAACAAATTTTCACAATGTCTCTTAAATAATATATTGGGTTTACAAAAGCTGGAATAATTTGATGATTATTCCATGGTTTCAATATTCCGAACATTCATTGGAAAGCATCTGACACAACATTAATATTTTTTCGCTCAAATATGTCGGACATTGTACCGGCCTTGTTCTTTATGACCACCATTTGTTCCGTTCGATGCGGAAAGACCTCAGTGGTCGCAATGAGAACTGGGTTCCTGTATTCGGTATCTGGAGGCTTGAACAGGTATAGTCCGATGTTGGCAAGTTTCGCTCATAAGAGGACACATCTATAAGGCACTATTCATGCAAAATTTATCACGATATATTCATTGGTGCTTGATTTATATACTGCAAAGGGAAAGAATCTGATGTAATATAAAATAGTGTCAGATGGGAAGTAGCCGTGGTTATAGTCCGATTTTGCGCATGCACCCAGTTACATAGCAATGTCAAGATAAGAGTTGAAGTAGGTGCAATAGTTAGTTTGAAATGAGATCATCTTAATATGAGCAATGACACCAAATTTTAATACCGGCTCTTACAAAGTCTTATCATTCCATCTCGGAAGTAAAATTTCATGCCTTTGATGCATTTGTTATTGATTTGTAGTACTTTTAGTAGTTTTAATATAGGGTGTGAGCGAGAAAGGATAACAAGAATACTTGTTCTGACTGATTCGGCTTTAGAAGCTTACGGGATATGCACACTAACCCTCTTTAAGGGCATGGCGTGGCGTGGCCTACTTTCTTGGTACTAAATTTCATTTTTTTTATTTATTTATTTTTTTTTTGTTGCCTGATTATGGCATTTTATACATATGTAGATTTTAATAAGTGAGTGAAGATATACCGACAAATCTATAGAGAACATCAGAGGTATGCTTCAAAGCTAACTGGCTCAGTTTGAGATGGCAAGAACCTCACCAGCAGTTAATATTTAATATCATTAAATAACTCTGACTTGTTGCAGATATTCACTGGTTAACTACTCACTTCGTTCTAAAAGCTTATTCGTAATAAATTTAATTTCTGTTTAAGACAAGAATATTACTTTACAATAATTGGCATTGACCAATGAAATTTTACTAAAACCTTAGTGCAAAAACTCCACAAGAACCACATCGCCACTTTGCACATCACTGCAAATTTGAGTAAACTCGATTTACTTAAGAATCGAAAACTTATACCTGGTAGTAAACAGAACAGCAGCAGCGCTTACATGTGTCTATGCTTGCGTTTCCAACCAATTCTTGTACCTTTGCTGCCACCCAAACCGGAAACTGGTTCAACACCGCCCAATGCTATTAATTTCAAAGAACACATTTTATATTAAACATTTGTTCGGTTATCCATTAAAAAGTGGAGCTAAACATTTCCAGCCGTCAGGCTTTCCCCACCCACTGCGCTAGAATTAGACCTCACTTTTAGTCGTTTTGCTTTTAACCAACAAACGGCGACCGTATTAAATCGAAATTGTTTAACTTTCGTTTGCTGCGGCTACCGACCACTTCTCCGCCTCCTCGCGTACCTTCCACTATTGGCAGACAGGCTGCTATGTAGGTATGTTGAGGTTATTTGGTATGCGCTCCTACAATCCATATTTTACGTGCTTACAGTGCGACCACATAAATTTTATGCACTTGCCTCTACCTTCTGATAGCATCTACCGTTAGTTGTGGGAGTAACTTAGTAATACCTTCAGAAAATTCCCTGAACAGTCCCTTTTATGTTTAGATCATAGCATTTTTTAGGTCGTTTTCTTGACTTTTTTCCTCTTCCAGCTTTTGGTAATATTTGTTTATGTCAGCCATACGTTTGTACTAGAATTTAGCGTTGCTAACGCATACACAGTGTGTATTGCACTCCTTAGGTGAGTAATGGTATATGAGGCGTCAATAGCAACTTTACACGCCGACACCACAGAAATGCTGTTGTGGCAACTTTTAGCAAGGGACATGGGGCACTTTGTCTTTGGATATCATATTTTGTGTGCTTCGGTTGGTCCTCTCCGATCAGCAGTGGTTTGTTTATGTTTCATTTTCGTGGAATGCAAAACATAGTTAGCGTGTTTGTATCGGAATTTAAGTTTGCCCAAACATAGTTTTGAGACAGAAATAGTTTGCCTTTTTGCCATTTTGTAAGTAGTCGGTTCTAATATAACTTAAAGGGAAATTAGAAGGGTTAGTTGGCTTGTCGAATTGCGAGTAAGAGGCAAAAACTGTAAGAATGAAATGAAAACAGATAATTAAAAACAGCTTTTGATTGTTATTCATTTTAAAGACACCAAATGCCAAAAGTTATTATGATTTTTCAAAATTACAATTCGGCAGACAACAACTATTGAATTGAAAAAAATATCCTCAATACGGGAAAAGGAGAGGTCCTTGATATCACAAATGTAAAACTCTTTTAAACTTTCCAAATTCCTTGCAAATATATTTCGAAAAGTTTTTTCAGAAAACTGCAGATTAGTCGAGGAGATTACGTTGTGATTGCAGAATCTCCGAATACGCAAAACCTCTTCAAATCAAGTCAACAATATAATCCTGAAAAGTTATGTGCGAAAGAGTAAGTAAGGCTAACTTCTTTTGCTTTAATACCTACCAGAGACCCGCAATGAGTATGATTAAGTCGGATGAACACTTGTGCCGCAAACACATTTAAATCAATTTGTTTGATCGTACACAACATTATTGTTCGACTTAAGTACCGAAGTGCGTCAACCGATTTGATTCAATATAAGCAATCTATCTAGCGTTGCGACGCGTGCTTGAATCGAACGAACGTAGGACTGTGGGTAAGCTACAAGCTTGATTGACTTAAGGGGTGTTTTACGGCAGAAAGGGCACAAAAAATTGCGTAAAATCAATTACATTCCCATGAAACTTGATGCTCATCGCAAAATAAAGAGATAAAGTGATGCCTAACTCTCCTGTCACTGGAGAGAATGAGAATGAGAACCGCTCATTTACCAAACTTTCATGTACTTGGCTGGATCTTGTAAGTTTTGATGGTTTGCAATTGGAATGACTGGAACGGCCAGATCGAAATTATTGGTTTGGTTGTCGCCATTCGAGATCGCTAATAAAAATGTAAAACAATGAAAATTAAAGAAAATACGAAATTTAAATATATTTCATAAAACGCACATAGGGTCATTTGGTCTCAAAAACCGGACACAATTATTTAAAGTGATTTTATGAATGAAAATGAATAAAAATGCATGACTAAATATAATTATGTAATATAATAAAATAAAATAAGTAAAGAAGAACTAAGTTCGGGTGGAACCAAACATTTTATATTGAATATATATGAGAAGGGGGTAGTGCCGACCAAATTTGATATATTTTTGCTCATCTCACATACTGAAAAAAATGTTTCCTCGTTTTCATTTAGGTACCTTACATATAATGCAATCAGCAATCATATGGAGCAAGGCAATAGTTATATGGGTGCTATTTTAGGCGCAAAGACACACAGTTATGAATAAAATATTATATGTTCTGCAATTTTCATTTTGAACATTATTTTCGGTCGAACTATTGGTATCGGGTCCACATATTCGGTACCTAGGGGCTTGAACAGTTTTGGTTAGATTTAGACAACTATTCGCAAAAAAGTGGCTAACTTTAAGTGAATTATTACCCAAAAACTTTATTCCGTTATAATAATTAATTCTTTATTTTTGTACCGGAAAGTGAGAAAATCAAAAGGAATTTTAAATTGTGTTATATGGGAAGTAGGCGTGGTTTTAGTCCGATTTCACTAATTTTCACAGAGTGAAATCGGTCAGTCGGGTCCCGAGATATGGGATTTCATCAGAAAGTGTGCGGTGCCAGGCCCATTGTCCACTTTTCACACCGGCTCCAATAGAGCCCCCTTATACCATCTATATACCACCCGTACAGAATACGAGCAGGATTTCAGTATTTAATTAAAACATAATAAATAATATCATTTTATGCAAGTGACCAACTTTTATCAACACTATTATTTTGAAGGGGTGGAAAGCCGGGGAAAACCTATAGTTTACTAAGAAAATAATTCATAGCTCGACCTCGCGCCCGACACTATAACAAAAACACTACAAACAATTAAAAACTTTTTTTTTTTAGTATTATAATAATACATTAACTAAATTAATCTTTATATCATTAGTATTAAATACATACCATATTGTTCATAATTCATAAAAAATATTTTGAGGAATTCACTTAACACAATACAAACAAGTAAGGAAGCGCTAAGTTCGGGTGTCACCGAACGTTTTATACTCTCGCATGACAAGTTTCATCAAGATATTTCAATTTCTACTCAAGTTACAACGGACGGACGGACAGACAGACATCCGGATTTCAACTCTACTTGTCACCCTGATCAGTTTGGTATATACATATAACCCCATATCTGACTCCTTTACTTTTAGGACTTACAAACAACCGTTATGTGAACAAAACTATAATACTCTCCTTAGCAACTTTGTTGCGAGAGTATAAAAAATACTTGCAATTTAGAGAACGTGCGTTTTGAACGAAGTCTAGGTTCCGACTACTTGTGTGGCAATATAGCGTGGCAATGATAGAGCTGAAGGCCATTCATTTAATCGGTTCATTGTAGAACTTTTACTTAATTACTAAAAAAAAATCAATTTGTGTTAGTGAACAATAATAGGTAGAAATATATTGCAGGTTTTAAAGTTTCGCATTAATATTTGTGTTTTTGTTTTTTTTTTTTTGTTTGTATCTTTGTATGGAGGGAAATTCTGATCACAGTCAGCAAAAATTATATATAATATAAATTATACATGTATCTGAAAACAATTTTAATTTAAAAAGAAAACACTGAATTTTAAAATAACACCTTATGGTTGTTAGTATTTTGTTCACACCACTGTATATATGATAGAGCAGTTAATGGTGGTGATGCCGGTTTTAAAAGTTACAATTAAGAAAACTTTTCACAAGTATATATCTTCATATGTATATAAAGGAAAATATATTTGTAAACATAGCCTATACTTTCTTTAGAAATACTGAAGTTCTACTTAACGAAAATATTTATCTAAATATATAATTATATTTTCTAGTTTGCTTCTTTTTCCCAAAATATTCAAAGAATTTTGGTTTTTTGCTATAACTGTTTTTATTAAATTTTCAAGATCTAAGTTACCTTTGGAAGTGTATTAAAATAATAATACGCACTTCAGAATGGAAACACATATTTTGGTGGGCCTCGAGATTTCACCTAAAAGTTAGCCGTGCAACGTCCATCGTCCAATTTTGACCCTGATTCTGTTAAAAGCCTGTCATACTATCTTAAAGGTAAAATTTAATGTCTCCGGCGTATTTAGTTATTGATTTATAGCGTTTTTTGTTATTTTTAGCGGAACCGTAATAAGGGGAGTGAACACCCGGATATATTCCGATTTAATCCGGTAGCAGATCTTATAACATTTTTGCTTGGTTAATTTCGTTGTTGTAGCTTTAGTACTTTATAAGGTATGTACATGTAAGGTATAAAGTACATTAAACTTATCAGAGGGCGGGACCACGGCACCTTTTTCAAAATTCTATTTCCACCGGTGCCCGTGCCACTGCAATTGCCTGTAACTTAATTTAGTGTTTATGGTACTTTAGGCATTTTCGGTTTCCCACATGTTTTGTGGACGTGGCAAAGGTTCGATTTTTTTTTTTTTTTTTTTTTTTTGTTTTTTTACCAGGGAACGCGCATATTAAGTTTCCTCAGGATATATTTTCTATGCAAGCAAATTAAAACTATTGGACATTTAAACTAGTTTCTTAGAATTTTCTCTTCACTAGGAGTTTCGACAGTTCTTATTGTTAAATTTCGCATTGCTTGTGAAAAGACAAAGGCATCGCTTGAAATTGAGGCTAATATTGGAGTTGAAGGTGATAATGTAATTTCTAAATCAGTTCGACATACAAGTAATGAGCGATACACAAAATTCTAATATCGTATCCAACTGACTTGATTACATATTAATATTAGTTTGTCAAAAAAGTCTTGCGGTATTTTCGCTAGTTGGCGCTGAGAGCGCGTAGTTCTAAGTTTTATTCCTCGCATCGGGTCATGCTATACCTTTTTGGAAAGCTCATTTCACGCGCTAACACGTCTTTGATTGATTGTCGTTTCCTTTGAGTCGTTCGTGAGTTATAGCGTCGCAAACATGCAGCAAAATAAAGAGAAAATACGGCATATTTTACAGTACTACTACGATGAAGGCAAAAATGCATCTTAAGCCACCAATAAAATTTGTGCAGTTTATGGACCCGATACAGTTTCCATTTGCACCGCACAAAGATGATTTGAACGTTTTCGTTCTGGTGTAGAGGTGGTCGAAGATGCGAAACGCTCCGGAAGGCCTGTCGTCGAAAATTGCGATAAAATCGCTGAATTGGTCGAAAGAGACTGGCAGCCGTAGCATCGGTCAAGAGCTGGGCATGAGTCATCAAAAAAAAATTTGTGAACAATTAAAAATTCAATAAAAATACCGCAATACTTTTTTGACAACCTATATATTTTCAGGGTTTGAATAAAATGCAACTTTATGCTACATAAATTTCGCTACCTATATTTTATCAATATAGGTAAAAGTTAGTTTTAAGCTAACTGCTGTGGGTACATCTTCCGGATTGTGGCTTAAATTTTAGTTAAGGGTAAATATCAACAGTATAATATAGTACATTGATGGTGCCTTTGTCAATAAAAATTTTTGAAAACACTTTCAACATTCTCGCAATCGTCTACAAACGATTTCTTCTTCTTTAATAGCGTAGAAACGCAGTTATAGCTGAGGTAACAACAGCGCCAGCCTTTTTTTATTTTCTCATGCAGCTCATCGTTCCATCGAATACGATATTTGCCATTGCCAACGCGCAAAGGACCATAACTCTTTCGTAAGAACCTTTCTCTCGAAAACTCGTAACGTTGACTTATCAGTTGTTGTCATCGTCCATGCCTCTACACCTACAACAGCACGAGAGTAATGGGTGATATCTAATCTAACTTTTCAATTATAATTTTTCATAATACAAAATATCAAAATTGATATCAAACTATTAAAAAGAGTTCATATATTTATAAATAATAGCATTCGAATCTGATTTTGAGTTAGCTTAAGAAGTTACAAACAGAAGACAATTGAAGACATTTTTTAGCAGCAGACCCTATCCCTCTCTTTATTGGCTTCAAAGGCATATACTGTTTCAAACTTGAGCGGCCCTTGAATTTTGCCATACACTCGTCTATGGATTGCGCACTACTTTCACTTCGCGCTGCTGGGAATGTTTTTTTTATGCATGATACAACTTCCGATATATAATAATCTTATCTGCATTATCGGGCTTATTACAATCATTAAAATACATCTTGGCCATCAGTAAAGTGAAACGATCGCGAGAAATACTCTTTTTTATCATATAGTTTAACATAGATTCATTTTTACTCTAATAATCAGCAATTGATGGCAAGCGTCCCATTACCACAGTGACTCCTAAAAAAAGCATAATTTCGTACTCATCGGTAAGAACACGCTTTGCAGATTTTTCTCTGTTTAGTATTTGAATCCTTTGGTTCGTGCACTCTGCAATACGTATGTATAAACTTTTTGGAAAGAGTTGCCGAAAAACGTCGAGCTCGGAAGCACCATGGGGAAAGTCAACAAGAACTTCAGCTGGTTTTTCTACGGGCATTATATACTTCGGTTCGAAAATGACGCCGGCGTCAAACTTTGTCCAGCTACATTTATTGCCTAATGGCTGATCCTCACTGTTCTTTAAAGAATTAAGATGATCGCCTAAAACTTGACCGTCATCGTCATCCAACTCCGATTCAGAAGAAGACTCATCACCTGATTTGCTTACATATTTAGCGTTTGCTACAGGAACTTCCGCATCTTCGTCATCGTCATCCGATGGTTCATAGCTAGACTCAGAGGCACTAAAATCATCGGCCATATCGTCGCTATCCTCTTGTAAAAAATAATCAGCAATTTCGTTCTCACCCAATTTTTTCCTTGTAGACATCTAATGGTATAAACAAATATTGGGATATTCTTATCCCAAACGAATGCATTATTGGGATTATATATCCCAATGTAGTTAGAAATATGAAAAACTTACCTTTTTCAATTTTCAATTTGTTTCCAATTTCGAAGGAATTATTTTTATTCACACCTAACCCGTAAAGCAAGCGGAATATTACGAATAACAAGTAAGGAAGGGCTAAGTTCGGGTGTCACCGAATATTTTATACTCTCGCATGTTAAAGTGATAATCGAGATTTCAGGCGTGGTTGTGAACCGATTTCACCCATATTTGGTGCATGTCATCAGGGTGTTAGGAAAATATTATATACCGAATTTCATTGAAATCGGTGGAGTACTTCCTGAGATATGGTTTTTGGTACATAAGTTGGCGACGCCACGCCCATTTTAAATTAAAAAAAAAGCCTGGATGCAGCTTCCTTCTGACGTTTCTTTCATAAAATTTAGTGTTTCTGACGTTTTTGTTAGTCGGTTAACGCACTTTTAGTGATTTTCAACATAACCTTTGTATGAGAGGTGGGCGTGGTTATTATCCGATT